>NC_080676.1:85713235-86016265 GCF_030445035.2 Dasypus novemcinctus
TAGCATGAAATTCATGTTCCTGCCAGTTCCTCATGCCTCTTAAGTCTCATAGAGGGTGACAAAGATGGACTTATATGAATGCTATTGTCTTTTGTCACAGCTGAAGAACCTTAAGTTTAGGACACCCCAACCTATTGTGAACTTCAAGCAAACCCATCCAAACTTTGCTCCAGGGGGCAAATAAATTATTACACTATTCAGCAAATAAATTGCCCTCTGATCTAGAGGAAGGCATTATGTTTATCTTTCAAGGTGGTTTGCTTATATAAAAAACATCCTTGAAAAGATTGTCTGGAGCAAAAAGTGTCAGTAGCTCTGCTTGTAAGATGTGCAGAAATGCAAGAGATCCATGGACAGCTGTCTCCCAATAGTAGAATGGTACAGGTTATTGTTAACTTGGATACATGCAGAAAAGGGAGATGTCTAAAAGAAAGAGATTAAAAGGAAGGGTTAAAATAAGAAAAGTGAATTCCGAAGGATAAAGCTAACACAGCTAGCATAAGAAATCTTGGGTCTAATTAAGAGAAGGAACTAGAGAAAAGCAGTTAGAGAGGTTGACCTATGCTTGAATCAAGGAGAGAGAATAATTCAAAAGATTCAAGTGAGAAATAGGGAAAATCTTAAAGTTTCTTAAGAATGTAGAGGTCATCTAAAAAAGCATATTCAGGTTGCAATGCCAACTTGAAAGCATCTTTTTCCTTCCAAACTTATGTTGCTAAGAAACTGTACCTAGTTAATGTAGGGATAAATTAGGATAAAGGTAAAAAGAAAAGTCAAGTTTATCTTTATTGGCTATGACAATAATGTACACTAAAACTACAATGCTCTGCTTGCAATGCACTGCCTTAGTAAATGGAGGTGGAGAATGTTATACAATAACTTATAAAAAGATGTTTTCTGGGGAAATGTTTCTTCAAACTGTGACTCTGGGATCTTCCGTCTTTGGGGAGCACCATTGCTTAGGGTCTCTCCGAGCTGGAAAGATAGGAAGCTAACAGGAAAAATGCTAGAAAACAATGAACACAAGATATTTATATGGGGGAGGGAGCTCTCAATCCAAACGCAGTTCCAAAAAAGACATAAAGGGAAGAAAGAGGTACAGGTCAAAGGCTTGGAAATTGCAAAACATCGTGCATTGGGTCAGGACATTTGGATCACTCGGGGGAATCTCCCTCAAAATCAGGTAGGGAAGAGTCATTTGGGGTTTGCCTTTCTGTTCCTGTCAGCTCGCTGACTGGCCTAGGGAAGGATTAATATACAGATCCCTTTTCCTCTATCCCAGCCATCCCGATGAGACCGATCAGCTGGCTGTGTTCCTGAAGCCCAGTGTTTCAGTTACCCCACCCTGTGTGGGTATACCTATTCCTTTGTTCTAATCGCAGATAGTTCTGCCTTTTATGAATTTTTATCTTGACATTTGCTACATGGTCAGAGTACCACAAGGCAAGGAGAAAAGTAAGGAAATACACTGAGCCAGGATATCGTCTTCCCTTTTATCCCTGGGGAGAGGCATCAGAAAAGGTAGACTGAGAGCAAGCATGGCCATGATGTGCCTATAGGAGCCATCAGCCTAGGTTCCCTTGCCTTGGACGGAAGCACTACACACTAATACAGCACCTGGGGAAAGGCTGTGTGGCTGGCTTAAGATTCAAATGTGCAACAGCATCTTGAAGAAATTCTTCACCCCCAAGCATCCTGGTTTTTTCTCCAATCCCTATCCAGCTTCCAACCTCTCATGATTACACTCCAGTTATAGATATTCAGTGTGTGTCTATTTATTTGTTTAATAACCTTCCTTTACATCTCAGCTTTAAATTGAGAATCCAAAGCTGTTTAAATCCCCCCGTTATCCTAGTTAAATCCCAGAGCTTTCAAGAATGAGGAAGGTGGGTGTATTTGGACCTGGCAATTTAATTGAAATTACACATGTGCATGGATGAAAAAAAAAAAACCGCCACAATGACTAAAAGTGTTGCTCATTATGTCCCCTCAATTCTTCACACCTTTTCTCCAAAAAGTCATTCTGTTGATTTATTGGCTATTTAAATGGCATTACTATTCTAGTCACAAATGAGTTTTAGACATTCTGAATGAACGATTTGTTTGCATGACCAAATTGGGGGGGAGGAGTGGGGACATGCAAGAAATGCTCTTGAGACTGACAGAAAGCATTGGAGGACATGGTATATAAAAGAGTTTGGGTAATTAAAAAAAAAACAAATCAATTTTATTGATACATATTAAAAAACCATAAATCCATCCTAAGTGTACAATCACTGATGCTTGGTGTAACCACATATTTGTGACCTCATCATTTCAGTCATTCTTTGAGCACAGTTTGGGTCATTGTTGCAAAAGGTTTGGAAGCAGCTATATCTCTGCTGCAGTGGATAAGCTCTGAAAGCTCAGCGTCCCTACAGAATGACATGTGGTTGGGAGTGGGCTGGGGAGTTTTGTTTGGAAGGTCAGGTTAAAAGTAGTTTTGTTTTTTTAGGAGGTACCAGGGATTGAACCCAGGACCTCAGACATGTGAGGCAGGCACTCAACCATTGAGCTACACCCACTCCACATTAAAAGTAGTTTTTATAGGGGTCCAGTCCCTATCTGTCTTGGGGTGCCTTCCTCCTCCAGAGGCACAGATTCCCTTCCATTTCCATCTATAGACAAGGGAAGAGAAAATAGTAAATCATGAGCCAGGCCTGGAAAATGACATCCAAACTTCTGCCCATATTCCACCAGCCATAACTCAGGACCTAGCTCCACCTAGTAGGTAAGAGGAAAGGTTGGGAAATGTAATCCAGCCGAATGCCCAGGAAGAACAGGACTGACTTTGGTACAGCCAGACATTTTCTGCAACCGGTAGTCCTAAAATTAAGAATGCATTTAAAGCCTTCTTACTTTGAATCCTCAGTGCTCACAAATTATTACCAAGTATCTTCTCTGTCTTTCTGGGTGAAGCTGTTGCCCACGAAGCCTCTGAATTGCTTAGAGACCCTGAATGTCAACCCTCCCCGCCACCCACCTCTTCCTCTCTCCCACACCCCAAATGGTAAAGGTGTTGCTGATGATAGTGAAGTGCTGCTTGGGGTGGATAGGTGCCGGGAAACCAGTTGCAAAATGTTTCTTAGGACACTGAATTAGTTTACCACTGCCCACTTTTCCAACTTCCTTCACATCCACAGTATTCCAGAGCCAATTTCTTCTTGTTTTCTTAGTCTATCAGTTTAAGATTGTTTTAAACACCAGTGCCCATTCCCTCAGGATTTTCCTAACATTTGTTCTATGGGCAAGATTGTATGCCAACTTGAGGATATAAAATAGGTTTAAAAATAGTACTTTTGTTCCTACCCTTGACTTTCAAGAAAATAGGTATAAGGATATTCTTGTGTGAGATAAAATTGGTGCCTGTCCCCTGTGCCCAGCTTTCCCTTCATTTTAAATTACTTCCTTCCTTCCACTGTTTTCCAGATTCTCTGAATTGTATCAGTCTCAGGCATATGGGAAAGTGGGTACCACCGGATGGCTATTGTCAATCAGGAAATAGCTACCATTCAAACACTGTTTGCTAATGATCATATTTGATGTGATAAAATGGATGTGAATATTAAGTTTGAACCATCTCGGCACCATCTCAGATTTTTTAAAAACAGGCCTGAGAAATGACAGCTTTGCATAAATCTCTTTCTTTCTATTTTCTGTGATTCTGACATATTCACATTCCACTAAATAAGAGTGAACACCACCATCCACCCACTCACCAGGCGTTCACTTTATATATAGCTATAGATATTCAATGCAAAACAAAGGAGAAAAAAGGGATTCATGAAACAGAATTTGTGGTGGGGGTTGAGGAGAGCATGGGTTGAGGAGAGCATGGGAATTTTATATTAAATTCTCAGTCCTGGTCTTGGTTCTATTAAATGCTCTGTGTTAAGGCTCTATGCATCCGTGTATTTCAGCTTCTTGTTTATCCATTCATTCACTCACGCATTCAATATTTACTGTGTACTCCCTGAATACCTGGGACTGTACTAGGTTCTGGAGATTCAGTGTGGAAGGATAAGGTCCTTACAAAAGGAGCTCAAAATTTAGTAGTTACTGTTATAGAACTGTGTAATAATCACTATTATATCTAGGGAAGGGGGAGAATGGGAAAAGCCTTCATAGCCTAGATACTTCTTCAAAGATTAGGTCTTTTGTTTGTTTGTTTTTTTGTTTCCCAAGCAGAAGGCTTTACCTTACATGCCTTTGTACAGAGTGTTCACCAGGGGCCAGGCATTATTTGGGGAACTACACATATAAGGAGAGCTAAGGTGCAGAGATTGTAGGGATTTAGTTTTTAGAAGGCCTTAGATACTGTGCGTGGATTTTGGCCATTATGTCTGAAGTATTTTTGAGTAGAAAGATACAGGATCAGTATCTCAGAACAGCTTTCTTATTCACCATCATGGTGTGTAACGCAAAAGGATTACATGGATTGAGAGGTTATGCCTTTATTTGGCAACCCTTTTATTTATTTGCTCTTAGATCTTTAACTTCATATGAAATATCTCTAGACCTTTTTCCAAATGGTTGGAATAACTCAATCCTATTTGTGTTTTCATTGGGAACACATTCTATATTTCAATCATGGTGAGAAAAAGCATTACTCTTGGCTTAAACTTCTTTCCTCCAATTCCTTCCACTCTTTGGATATTGTGAAGTCCCTGAAATCAAAGCACTTGAAGCTTAATGTGAGGTATCTGGGAAGTACAACCTCTAGAAAAGAAATAAGGTGTCACAGTGAGTACCTGGGATTCTTTTTAGACATCAAGGTACAGAATGTGAAGAGGGAAGACATGGAGGCCCTCTGAGTCTGCATGCTTCCAAGCCTGCAGGCTAGCATTTTAAAAAGGATGCGCTTACCTCAAAGTTCTGGCTATAAATCACTGTCTCCAACCACTGACCACCAACCACTTCTCATTTCAAGAAATTCTGGCCTAACAGTCGCCTCATTCTGACCTAGGTAAGGTTAGCCTTCAGAATACATATTTTCCATGGAACAATTTGAATGCAGGGTTTTTTTTGTGACCCACTAAGAATGCCAAAGTCCTCCTCCCTACCCTAGCGCCTCCAAGCAGAAGCCCCAGGAGTCCTGGGAGAAATTTAGCTCAAAAGGAAACCCAGTATGGACCTCTTCTGAAGTTGTCCCGGAAAGTTTATGCTCTGTCCACACACTTCTAGAGATACTGGGCCAGGAGAACCCTCATTATCACAGTCCTGCTGCAGGTGTTCTGTACCACAATCCTGAGAACAGGCTGAGCAGTGTGTTCCTTATTGGGGGATATATGGATCCACTTGCTTCAGCAGCTGTCAAATAGTCTGTGGTCACATACACCAGCAGCCAATTCCCAAAAAGTCTATAGAGCCATGCTTGGGGTTTTCAGCTGTTGTGGTAGTTTTCCTATGCTCCTGTGGGTCAGTGGGCAGAGAAAATTTTTTTGCCAGAATGGACATTTTTTTTTTCTCTTCCCTGACCAATTTTTTTCCCCCAGTTTTGGGATGAGTTCAGTTTCTAGCAAGATGGAGAATTCACTTAAAAATTCTACCCATATCAGTCCCAGGTAGACCTAAATAACATCGCCTATGCTTAACCATCCCTTAGGTAGTGTTTTTGAACCAGTTCTCCAGTATTAGGACATACATACTTTTTTTTTTAAGATTTATTTTTTATTTCTCTCCCCCGCTCACTTCCAGTTGACTGCTCTGTGTCCATTTGCTCTGCATTCTTCTGTGTCCGCTTGTGTCAGCAGCATCCAGAATCTGTGTCTCTTTTTGTTGTACCATCTTGCTGTGTCAGCTCTTCGTGTGTGCACCATTCCTGCACAGGCTGCACTTTTTTTTTGCACTGGGCAGCTCTCCTTATGGGGCACACTCCTTACGCATGAGGTTCCCCTACATGGGGGACACCCCTGCGTGGCACAGTACTTCTTGCGCGCATCAGCACTGCACGTGGGCCAGCTCATCACACAGTTCAGGAGGCCCTGGGTTTGAAACTTGGACCTCCAGTGTGGTAGGCGGACACCATATCTGTTGGGCCAAATCCACTTCCCAGGACATATACACTTCACCTTTCACTAGCATCACAAATATGCAGGAAGGTGACTTAGCCAACTCTCCAATTCTTTTCTTGTCCAAGCACCTGCTCAATGATGCTTAGACATTAAGAACCACGGCTTAAGTGTTAATCACTCTGTGGATGCTAACAACCTCAACATGGGGCACTCTGAGAAATCCCGTTTTCTTTCAGCATTTACTGGGCTCATGAACCTGGTATTGTGAAGCATTGCAGTGGCATTCCCTAGTTAAGGTTTGCACACTTTCTAACTGGCACGAGAGAAGCACTCTCCACCCCACCTCGAATTTCAACTTTCTATAATTTTTTCCCTCAGAAATAGGAAGAAAACTTTCCTTAAGAGTAGTGGTAGAGAGTTCTGACAAATTACAAACAGGGCTCCTCCCCCAACTATATTTACTATGTTAGCCAGGGTCTAGGGCTCTCCCTTTAGAAATGATGCCATTCTTTTTAAGAAATCTATATCAAGAGGGATGGATTTGTGGATACGTTTCACGAACCCCTTAGGGAAACCAATTACGGGCAATAGACTGGTGTACCTTTCAAACACTGAATCAGAGTCACTACCCCTCTGGTCTCTTAGCCATGAGAATATGTCTTCAGTGCTTCTAATTCAGCTCTTACGATGCCCGTTACTTTCTATTCTTAATCACTGATTGCAGGTTACTCTGCCATCTCAAGCATTTAAGAAGGGTTTCTTTCTGTTCTCCTGAGCCACTGTAATTTGGCAATGCAATACCACCTAGAATTAGGTAAGAGTGATGTAAGGAAAAATGCTTGGCTCCAGTTTGCTTGTGCTATTATGCTTGTGATATAGCCTAAGCCGCAGCAGAGTCCATGTTAACACTATCACAAATGGTGCCCATATTTTGTGATGGTGTCTACCCCCCATTGGCCCAGCTCAGACTACTAAGTGCCACTCCCCAACCGAAGTTCCTTGCCACCTCCCTGATGATGCCCAAGGACTGCTCTTGGAATTACAGGTGTCTAAAAGTTTCTATAAAGAAAGTCCTTGGTGAAGAAGAAGAGATGGGCCCACTCTTTTAAAGGCTAGACAATTGAGGGGCTCAGGTCTAGGTGAAGTCAAACTCAAAGTTCTCATAGGAAGACAGTGATTATCTGGAAAGAATTCTGACTCAGCAAGATTCCTGGGAGGCTTCTCAGTATCTTTCATAGCAACCCAGCAACCTCAAGACTCTTACCCTTTTATACCCACATTTTCCTTTTGTTAAACAAATTAGTCGACATGCACTATGTGGAGGCATTGCTCTAGGTGAAGAGTTCCCAAACTTCAGCTTGTGTCAGAATCACCTGGTTAGCTTTTTAAAACACAGATTGCCAGCATTCCAGCGCCAGAATTTGTTTCAGTAGATTTGTGGTGGGATCCAAAATTTTGCATTTATAATGATTATGCTGCTGGTCTGGGGAACACATTTTGAGATCCATATTCTAGATACTATAAATAAAGATTTTAAAAAAGAAAAATCTCTGCCATCCTGAAAATTATATTCTTTTCTATTAAAATAGGAACTTTGATGGCCCATTAAACCTGGAGTTCAAAAATTCAAATCATTAGCACGAGGAAAACTGGCTTCTCTTTCCTTAGTGCAGGATGGACTGTATCTGTAAAAAAACATAATTCTTTGATCTCTATTCCCTGGGAGCTCACATGATCAAATGGGTCAAATCACCCTTTATAATGCTGTGAAGAATAAGACAAAAGAGTTTCAATTTTTATTCTAAAACAGGTAAACATTAAACATACACTTCCTTTTATACAAGTTTCATGAAGAATTATCTTGTGAAGGATGGATTGTAGGAAGCAAGATTGAGGGTAGGAAACTAGTTAGTAGACATTTGTAAGCTTGGCCCCAAAAATTGAGTTAATACAATAGTAAGAGGGCAGAAACGAGAGTAGTTTTAGAATTAGAAGCAACAGGATTTAAAATAGAGAATGTGAGGTCAAAATAAGGATGACATTTGGAGTGATTCCTAGATTTCTGTCTTGACAGCCATTCACTAAAATTGGTAATATATGAAGGAAAACAGAATTGAAGAAAAGAAAATGAGTATAATTTTAGACATAATTGAGTTTGAAGTTCCTTAGGACATCCAGATGGGAAAGGTCTACTTTTAAAGAAGTAGAGATCAGGGGTGAGTTCTAGGTTGTAGACGAAGATTTGTGAGCCATGCCTTATATACATGGCAGTATCAGAGTATGGTAGTTAAGGAGACGTCCAGGGTTAGAAAGTCAAGGTCAGAACCTGTGGTATATCAATATTAAATGGGTGGATAAATGAAGAGAGGCCCACAGAGAAGACTGAAAGGAGTATCAAAGAAGGAGAACCAGAAGGGAACAATGTTCCAGAAGCCAAAGGAGGAGCTCCTTTTAATGATGAAAGGATCCATTGTGTTCATTGCTACAGAGAAGTCCAACAAGATGAAGGTTGAGGAGTTCATTAATTTTGGCAGTTAGGTCACCTAAGAGCTTCATGCAAGTGTTAGGACAGACTGTTAATTTCAGTGGAATGAAGTGTGAGAGAATCTGAGCAGTAAAGGAAATGGCTATACAGTATTATTTTGAATAGATTGACTGTGAAGTGAAGTACAAATAAGTTTTAGTCTTTAGAAAGAAGTAATATTTTTATAAGCTAATGGGAAGAATCTAAATGAAGGATATGAAAAGGTTAAAACACAGGAGAGAGAGTGGGGTGGGAATGAGAATGCCTAACACCACAGGTGCTTGAATTCTCTTTGAGCAGGGGTATTTCTTTTCCTTGAGACTGGAAGGAACAGAGATAAGGTTGAGTGCACTAATTGTCTGTCTGTAGAATGAGGAAGTCCTCAACTGATAGCCTCTAACTTTTTAATGAAGTAGGAGGCAAAGTTGTTTGCTGAAAAGGAAAGTAGACAAAATAGTTTGTAGAGAGCAAAGTTGTAAGGAAAATTCACTAGAAAGAATGAAAGAATCACTGGGGACACATGAAAACCCAGAGTGGTAAGGAGAATCTAAGTAGGATACCACACCATGCATTTGTAATGGCACCATTTCTCTCAACAGCATTCACTAGCTCAAGTGAAAGGTGGAGAAAGACAATTGAAGGATGATTCATGGTGGTTTGCATAATCAGAATGACAACAGGGCTAGAATATTCAGGATGCTTACCAAATAGGAATTAAGTGATGGGTTCTGCGGTCTAGGAGCTAAGTGAAACAGAGGAAAAGACAGGTTTCAAAGTATTGGAGAGTGAGCAACTAAGAACTTAAGAGATAGGAGGAATAGTGTTCAGTAGTGGCATTTTACTTATTTTATATTTAAGTAACACTATGATCTAAGTATTGTTTAATGTTAATTCAGTGAATCCATCTAACAACCTCATCAACTAATCTTATTGAAAAAGCTCCAATTTACAGATGCAGAAATCTGAGGCTTGTGGTCACAAAACTACTAAGTGGTAGAGCTGGGATTTAAACAAGGCAGTTTGACTTCAGAAGCCGTACTTGTAATACAGCCTCCCCATTGAGGTTTTTAGATTTTAGAGTTGCTCTTAGGGCAGTAGCTCTTAACCTTGACTGCACCTCAGAATCAACCAAGCCATATGCAATCTCTGGGAGTGGGATTCAGGGATCAATACTTTTTAAAGTTCCCCAGGTGATTCTACCAAGCAGCCAGGATTGATAAACACCGATCTAGACTTAAGTGAAGAAACAGCACAGGGCAATATTATCATATCGGTGGACAAACCAAAGTGGAAGAAATCTGAGTCCAGAACATTAACAGAAAAATGCTGCCAGCCAGGTGGGATCTAGTAAAATTCAAAACCTGTAAGGATAGTTAGATAGTATTCAGATTAAGAATGGAAGGAAGGCAAAATCAAGATGATAAACTCTCTTCTCTAGAGAACAGTGATTAAAGTAAATGCCCACCTTCCATCTTCTGTCCCTTACTATAGACTAAAACTGCTCTAAAATATTGAACGATCTGCCTCAGAAAAACAAGACTGTCTCAGAGGCATGCCACAACCAAAGTAAAACTGTGTTCAATTTAGTACTAGGATAAGGGGTGAGAGGATACATGCCTACCTGCTTGTTCCACTGATGTGTTCTAAAATGAAACCTGTCAACAAATAGCTCACACGTGTACCTGCAGCACAAGCCTAAAGACCTGTACAAGGAACCCATGTCAGCTGACCTAATCCTTATGAATATTAATAACTATGAATTAACAAATAATATATTTCATTGAAACTATGATGATATCAGTTGGAGAACACATTCTGTTATAAATTATTAAAGAAAAAAGCACTGCCAATCAAACTGTGACACACTGTTGATTCCAAGATGCATCCTGGTTTCAGAGTTATTAAAATCTGAAAAAATAGAATGAGCATCTTACAACTAATAAAATAAAAATTTGAGGAAAACCAAAAGCACAAGAGAGAAGAATTAAAAGCTAAACAAAGCCACTGACTTTAGAATAGATAGAAGTAATTCAGAACATGAAAATATTTAATTTTGTATGCTCAGAAAGATTTAAAAAAATATTGATTTTATAAACTAAAGCAATGATATAAAAAAAGAAATCTAGGTATAAGAAAGGGGTTTTGGAAATTTACAATGTGATCAACAGCATGTTTTTAAGATCCATAAAAGGAGTATAATAAGCAGTTGAATATATTTCTTAGAGTGTAAAGTAACATATTAAAGGATAGAAAATACAATAGGAAAGTTGAAAGGAGACCATTGCAGGATATGCAACACATATCTAATAAGTGTACTACAATGAGGAAATAGAGAAAATGGAAGGGAAGAATAAGTTTTAAAATAATGAAATATTATTGAGATAGGATCCAAGTCTTCAGATTTAAGGCCAGCAGAATGACAAGCAGGGTGACTGAAAAATTCAAACTTCAAGGATAGAGAAAAAAAAGCATAAAATTTTCAAAAAAAAGGGAGGGGCTTTACTAATAAAGGAATAATAAACAGCTTGCCACTCTACTTCTAATCAATATTACTGGATATTAAAAGGCAATACAGCAAATGCTTTTGAGCTTACCAAAAAAAATCAGTGTAAGCATAGCATACTCTGTAATCATTAAAATTACAACAAAGCAAGAGGGCAAAGCCCCAACATTTTTAGGCATGCAAGTATACAGACACCTAACCTTTAATTTATTATTTGTGAAAAAAATATTACTTGTGGAACACTACAGCAAACTGAAAGAGAATCCAAGAAACAGTGGGTCAGGGGCTTCTATAGCTATGGGTGTAAACCAGGGGTGTAAGAAAGGAAAAATTCCAAGATGACTGCTGAGAAATAAGGTTAGAAAGCAATGGAGCTGAGTTAGAGCAGGTAGTTAGAGGACTTTTGAAAAAAAGGTATTTTCAAGAAGAAAATGGATTCTCTGTAACAGTGTAATTAAGAAATTTAGGGATGAAGTAATGTTTTATTATTCTTTTTAACAATAATAAAACCATGAAGAAAAATTACAAATTCAGGAAAAATACAAAAGCCCTAGTGTGTATATACATATATATGAAGAAAACTAAAATGTGGCGTGATTTAGACTACTTGATGAAAAGTAAGATGCATCTCTGCTGGAGATATTCTTCTTCAAGGGGCTCTGGCTTATTAAGCCAAGAAAACATTACCTTCTCCACAAGTATATTCACATTACTTCATTCTTAAATTAATAACATTTATACATTTTTTTGAATTTCAATTTTATAATCAACTCCATAAAGCACAGATGTGATTGATGCTCATTTTTTTTACCTTACATTGTGAATTCAAGAAATACTGTTTATAGTAGATATATATGTATTTTAAATGGAGCTTTAGATCTATCATTTTAATTTATGAAGGTAACTGATAGGAGATCTAAAAAAATTAAAATGAGTACAAGGAGTGAAGAAAAAAATTTAAAGTTGTTAATAAAGTTTTAAGATGTAAGTATATTATTTAGAGTAATGGAACTCACTAATAGGGGATCTGGTAATAAAATATCTAAAATGGGTTACTTCTTGGGAGTGGGACTTTGAGAGTGAGGACAAGCTTTTTAAAGTTTCATACCTATGTATGGTGCTTGGAGTTTTATTACCACAACTTTTATGATAAAAAAAAAAATTAACAGTCAAGGTAATAGTGAAAAAAAAAAAGGCAGATACAAAAGTGAAAACATTCTTCTACATAGGGCAATTCCCAGGTTTCCACAGTGGTAAGGAGAGCCTTGACGGATGTGGAGACACCCCATAAGCCTCATTATAAACAAGAGCTTCCATATTCTCTCCTTTGTCGCAGTAGCTTCTTTTGCTATCCACTACCACCAAAATAGACATGACTGGTTTTTACTTCTTTTTCCTTCACCCCCTATTGGTGGTTCTAATGAGCAGCAAATGGCCAAAAGTTATGCTACTATAGGAAGGGAAAAAAAGAACCATCTAAAGACCCCTACCAGTCCTCTGCCTGAGAACAAATCCCTGAATAATTGAGAGCAGACTGTTTTAGGGAATGTATGACCACCATACACTTCCCAAAATTCAGAGCCACTCACACAATCGGAAGGATGGATTTCTTTATGAATTTGGTGGGGATTTGAAAAGCCCTATAACATAATGAAACTAATTTTAAGGTCAGGGTTAGGGTAGATTTACAGTAAAATTGCACCAATTCTAACAAAGTTCCAATAGCCAGGTCTGGGACAAAACATGAGAGGTGAGTTCCAGATGCAATGTCTCATCGGAGGGCTCCAAAAGTACCTTCATGCCCGAGGTTTAAGTGAGAATAGTAAGTAAATGCAAAATGAGGTTTTCTGTTGAGTCTTGGGTAATCTTTGACTCAGACAGTAGTACTGAACAAGTACCTAATGCCTCTCACATCTTATCTGACTATTTAGTGGTCAACTGAGAGGTATGTTATGTGAAGAAACAAGAAATCCTACTGGCTAATATATGAATGCAGACAAGGAAAGCTTACCTTCCCATCTGCTGCCTCTGGCACTCATTACTCACACTGGCATTTAGGAAATGGCAGGCAGGTGCAAGAGTTAGTGGGAAATGGAAGCTATGAAAGAGGAGGAAAAAGAAAGGAAGGTTTTTTCCTAAATAACTATGGCATGTGCTTTGGAAAAGGAAAAAGGGAAGGTATTCCAGGCCCAGTGGTGACTATTCCACTGAACATGTATATATTTGGAGGAAAAGTCCAGCCTTGATAGCCATGGACGTACGAGCCTTATAGGGGAGGCTGTGCACTCCTTTGAGAATCTGATGATATACACACAATCTTGTGCCCAGAAAAAGGACCTCGTACATCTAAAATTTACACATTAGGACTAGGGGTCTCTGGACCTCCTCAAAAAGTTTTTAACCTGCCAGTAATCCATAAACTTATTTATCCGCCTTGCCTATAACAAATTTGCCTGATCCAATAACAATGTTTGTCCTTAGGAAATGTTATCGACAGGGCATATACTTTGATGGTTAAATTTTTTACTTACCATTCTCATTCTTTTATCTGGTCACCTTGTGGCCAGAAGTATGAAAGATGGCTAATCAGTGTTAGAAGCACAGTCTTTGTGAGGCTAAATAATATGATAGCAGTATGGTTACTAGGAAGAGTAGTAACTAATACTTATGCCCCAGTTATGGCCATGCAGCACCTTAAAACCATTAATTCATGAATACCTCACAACAACCCTAGAAGGAAAGTACTACTATTTCCTCCAAGAAGAAACTGAAAAATAGATTATTTAGAAGAATTGCCTCAGGCCCCAAGGCTAGTAAGTGCAGGAGCCAGGATTTGAACCTGAAACTAAACATAAAGGCTTGTGTCTGGAATCATTAAAATAAAGCCCTCAGGCATCCAAAACATTATCAGTTCATGATACCAGGTGCACATTTAAGAAAAAGCCAGGTATCCCTCATTCACCAGTTAAGGCATTTGTTCAACTTTACCCCACACTTTAAATCAAATTATATAGAGATACCCACTCTCACAAACACATACATATATAATACTAAATGCCAAACTCCTTTGCTTGACACACTTACTTTTCATGAACTTCATTTTCCATACCTTCCCAATTCTGACAAACAGATCAATAAAAACACCCCGAATATTTCTACCTGATGAAAATAATTTAATCAATGGCAAATTAAGCTGAAAAGATTTATACCCCTCCCATTTAGAATCCATATTCATTTGAAAATTTGTTGCATCACACTATCCACAGGTAAAAGATACAAAGAAGCATAAATTTTTCCTGTGAATTTATGGAAAACTTTAGGCTAGAGTTTCCTAATATCCTCCACAAAATACTAGAAGCTAGACCACCAATAGGTGGGATGAAAATAATAGTGAGAAAAAAGTTAATTTAAAAGGTTTTCTATTTCAGTTGGTAATTTGCCTTTTCTATCTTTAGATTTCTAGAAAGAGTCCTCTTCTCTTTGTTCTGCAAAGTGAATACATAGCTATAAAAATCAGACATCATTGCTCCAAAAATCCAGTGATACTCTACCACCCCACTCTGTCTTGAGGAGTCATGTGCCTGCCACCTCTGACAGATCCACCACCCCTGCTGAGCTCCAAGCCTCTTCTCCCATCTCCTCTTCTACCAGACTCTCAGACTCCCTCCCAACTCAATCCCCAAGAAAAAAGGACAATGTAAAAACTAATGTGCTTACGTTGGAAAACCTATCCTTCTGACAAGAGGTTCCCCACCACCACAATTAGTGCACAATCTTTTACATTGCCAGACAACATCTTTGCCACCCCAATATGCAAAATCTGCATTTGAATTACTTCATGAATGTCCAGAGCAGTACCCAAGGATAAAGGGCAGGAACTTGTTGCTTGGCCTAGAGAACTGCCCAGAGAAATCCCTCCCAGAATTGAGTCTTCACTAAGTTCCTGCCTCTGTCGCAGAAACAGAGGAGGTCAATGTATAGAAACTTTGGAATAACTCTTTTGTCTCTGCTTCTAAGCCATTGATGATTCAGAATTTTGAGGTCTAATTTCAGAGCTCCCTACTATGGGATAAAAAAAAAAAATCTGTTTTTAATGATTAAAGAATGGATATTCATGCCTGGTTCTAATTTTCTATTTCCTGAAAAGAAACCAGGGAAGCGGACATGACTCAACTGATAGAGTGTCCGTCTACCATATGGAGGGTCCAGGGTTCAATCCCCAGGGCCTCCTGACCTGTGTGATGAGCTGACCCACACGCAGCATGCAGGGGTGCCACTGTGTAGGGGAGCCTCACGTGCAAGGTTTGTGCCGCTCAAGGATAGCCGCCCCGCGTGAAAAAAATGCAGCCTGCCCAGGAGTGGCGCCACACACACAGAGAGCTGACTCAGTAAGATGATGCAACAAAAAAGAGATGCAGTTTCCCAGTGCCTCCAGATAATGCAAGTGGACTCAGAAGAACACACAGTGAATGGACAGAGAGAGCAGACAACGGGGGAAGGGGAGAGAAATAAATAAAAATAAATCTTAAAAAAAAAAAAAAAGAAACCAAAAAACCAGAGTGAGTCAATAACAGACTCCTGAAAATCTTACTCCAGGCTAGAGTGCCAAAATTTCCTGTATTCATTATTGGAGTTTGTACAATTTAATACAGAAGAGAAAAGAAAATGCTAGTGTATTTATGATAAAGGAGTACAGACTATGAAGACTGACTTTGGGGCTAGTTGACTACTGCCTAATCTCACTTTGTGATTGCTACCTCCAATGATCTGAATGTTCTCATCCCATTTTATAAGGAAAGGGATAGAGTAGATAACCTCTAATATTCTTTCTATTCTATCTCTAAGATTACATGTTTGTATGTGTATTTTGAAGAATAATATCTTCAGTTTCTTAATATTGAGAACTGAAATGTTGGCAGTGTGGGGCAAAAGTGGATTCACAAAGAAGTTCTTTAATGAACAAAATAAGAAGAGGGCATGGCTGTGACTGGAGTTTAGCTTGCAGCATTTAGAAGACAGACTTAGTAGGTGAATAATGCATAGCTGTAACTTATTAGATCCAATTATAGTTGCAACCCTGAGATTCCTTTACAGTAATTATGCTCATTACAATAAAATGTGTTATACTGCAGGAGACAACAGAAGATAGTGATATCTGAAGAGATATCAAAGAGGGAAACACCCTGAATCCCAGGGTCAAAACTTTTGGAGGATAAATAACATTGTACTCAAGGTTGTGGCAACAGAAACATCCCCCAAAAAAGTGAACTTTCTTTTTGGCAGAATTAATAATGGGAAAGGGGAAAGAGAAAGAGGGAGGGAGGGGCTTTCCTCATCCTAGTGTACTGTTAGAAAAAGAGAGCAATGAAGAGGAAAGATTCCGAGCTCAAAACCCTTGACTAGAGGAACCAATATAACTCCTGTCCCCAAATCTCCACCATTTCATAGTCTTACTAGCAATTATTTCCTTAAATGCGGCACTTCAGTAACTTAGATTTAACCAGTAATCTGCAAAAGTTAGAACGCTTCAGTTGAAATCTCCTTCTTGTCCATTTCTTCTATATTAGTCACATCTTACTGGCTCTTCTTACCACACGAATCAAAAAGAACTTGCATCAGAGAGTCTAATGTTATATCCTAATATAAACTCTGATTTAACGTCCTGAAATATGTGTTGTATTTCAAGGAATGCACTATATGGTGATGTCACTGAAACACCTAAACTAAGAGAGAGCTGAATTGAGTTTTTAAAATGAATGTATTGTAGCTTTTAAAGAGTATATATGGAACTCCTTTCCATGTAACAATCAATGAATAGATTGAATGGCTTCCTCTGAAAAGAATAATTGGATTGTTAATTAATTCTTTGCACAGTTGATAAAATGCTCTTTTGGGGCATCAGTTTAAGTAGATTCTTCAACTGTGATTTAAATCTTTTTAGTTAAATTTCATATTTTTTACCTTACTTGTCCAATCTAAAGTCATTGAAAACAAAATCATTTTTATTCTTATTTGTATTGGCCAAAGTGTCCTATACCTAGCAGTAATAGGTGCTTAACTGTCAGAGGATTGGTTGGATTGGCTGACCTATAAATTATCTAATAGCCCCCAAGGTTTGATATTATTACTTTGGTTATTTTTTTTTCATTGGATTTGTTAATTTGTTTTGATGTATGTTTATCAAACCTCTGGAACTGCTTCAATAAACAGGTGAGAATCATTTTTAACCAATATTCCTATTTGTATACCAATAGACAAGAGCAAATGTTGTGAAAATACTCTTCTGTATTGATGTTTTCTTTATCAAAATATTTAGTAAATATATTTCTTCAGACATTGTCAATAAGCCCATGTTTTAAAATAAATAGATTATAAATTAACAACATCAGAATAAACTTTGTTCACTAAAATATAGATAATTTATTTTATCCCAAACCCAGAGAGCTATAATACAAATGATGAACAAATTCTTTACTCACCTTTTAATGTAGAACATTAATTTCAAACAGTATTTGAGAGCAGAAGAAATTTTAAAAATAAAATTTATAGAAATTCCTTTAAACGAATTTGCTGTATTTGTTAATATTAAATTATTTTATAAGATCAAATTTGTAGCAATAATTTATAAATTCCATTAATGAGAATAAGACTTTTTATGAAAAGAAAGAATTTAAATTAGTAACATGAAATCTTATTCTCAAAAATAAATTTTATTTCCAAATTTTATTTTGGATTTGTGGTAGTAGAAAATATCACAAGGCTAAGTAATTTAAACAACTGGTTTTTTAAAGATTGCTTCTGCTTCATAAGGATACTTCTCAATTATCCATCCAGAAACTTGGAAGAGGAGAGTGGAAGCTCTTTTATCCAGAAGTACATACATAAAATTCATCTAAACCATAAAATTTTCCTAAAATGATGTTAATAATTATATATATCTTCCTCGGTTCCTGCCAGGGGTGTAAATAAACAGATGCTGATGTAAATGGTTTTTCTGCAGCCCCATATACAGACCAGGATTTCTTAGTAAATTGGTATTCCCCTAAAAACCTTTCCATATAGTTTTTGTAAGGATTAAGGAAATGAATGGGCATTGTAATTCTGATTTTTGGTGTGAGAATTAATAAGCAGAGGAATCTATTATATTCCCATCAATAAATATTTAAGGTTTAATGTATTTTGCAAAGTTTTCTGTTTTCAAAAATTCCCAGATGTTTGTGATGGATGTGTAAAGATAAAAGTTTCTTCAGATGCTTTCTAATCGATTTCCTTGATTTATTTATATTAAATAGCAGCTTTTCTAAGACACATATGCTTTTTAAAACGCATTTATTTCTTACCATATATATCTTATGAGTTAAAAAGTCATTAGCTGTGACTCCTGGTTCCTCTGGGATAAAAGTGTGTGTGGGGAAGTGGGTGTGAGTGGGGACTTTGGCAGTAGACGGCAGGGGTCCTGGGTGGGGCATCCCAATGGGAACCCTGGAATAACCAAAAACGATGTGAGGATTTTGGAGAAATGAAGAGGGATCTGAAAAAATGAGGTAGGGGGGAAGTACAAGATTTTCTCATTTGAAAAAAAATTATGACCCTGAAGAAGCCCCTGAAAGTCACTTATATACTCTAGGTTGCCAATGCCAAGCCTCCAGGTGATCCCTGGATATGAAGACTAGGGTAGAAAAGTGGGATTCTGGTCTCTTTTTCCCATGCCCTCAACAGCCCTGTGTCTAATGTTCCAATGCTCAGTCTTTCTCTTTAAGAGTAAAACAAGAAGCACCCCTTCCCTTTACCTCGGCTCCCCTCTCGGCAACTACACCCACTTATTACTTTGGCTCATTGTTATATTCCTGGACTTCACTACTCAATATATTTTGCTAAAAGCAGTCCCCCAAATGATTTATATATCTTTCCTCTTTCTAAGACGTTACACTCCTACCTCCCTGGATTAGAGTGATAGGAGAAAACAACTTATTCAAATAATTGATCAACAGGCATGTTATTTTTGCATTCATTGAGATAATTTAGCAGCCATTTATCCTCTCAGCTCAAGAGTTCATTTTAAAGTCTTTTCTCTTCAAGGAAAAAAAAGAAAAAAAGAAAGGAAAAGACTAAGCATCCCTAAGATGTGCATTTATCATGAGACTAGAAATTTGATAGGTGTTGGAGATTGTGGGGGCTAGTATGTATTATGACATTAGCTTCCTACAAAGCTGATTATGGCATCATCCCTGCTCCTACCCCACCTCCCTGACCCCTGCTGACACACACAGATAAATCACAACTTCTTCTCAAGCTTTCATCTATTCATTCATATAAGTAACCTTGAAAATAAATTAACATGCCGATTCACCAGGGATATAAAAGAAATCAAGTATGATATAATCTTTGCAAATCTGCAGAAAGGGGTGAAAGTGTGTGTCTGGGTGTGTATGTGGTAGTGGTGATGGAGGTAGTGGCATTATGTATATGTTTGTTGCTTTTTTCACTTAATATAAAAGCATCAAGGACAATATAGGAAAGTAAATTTGACTCCTGGGAGGGAAAGCAATCTGGAAAATATGAGCTACTAGGCAAATGTAAATTTGATAGACCAAATAGGTTTTTCCAGGTTTAATGATGTTAGAAGACCATACAAAAGGCTGATAGAGCATTTTTGTCTTGCTTGCCTCTGCAGAGCTTTTGCATTCAAATAGATAATGCAGGATAAGCCTCTCAGGAAAAAAAAAGAACTTCAATACCAAATTTCCACCTTAAAAGAAAGGAAATGGCTGTTATTTCTCTTTCATTTCAGGTGTATTATTTATTGCTAAACAACTTAGGCAAAAATAGAAAAATACTGAATGGTGGCGAGACAGAGAAGAAACCTGGCTTGTACTGAGTGTCTGTAGTGTGCCAATTACTGCATTGGCATTTGCATATGTGATGTCCTTTATACTGGAATTACTAGGCTGATAAAGAGCATGAGTGATTCCACAAACTATGTACTAGCAATAACAATCTAGATGTGACATTAGCCATGAAAGTCTTTATGAAGCTAACATTTAACATCGAGGGCAGGTCCTGTGTGACTAATTAACAACTGGGGTCATTCTGACACCGGATAAGTAAGCACCTTCCTGCAGCTGATAGAGATTATCCTAGGTCATCTATGCTCTCTCACACCAAACATTAAATCTTTGCAAGAACACATCATTCTCACCTTTAAAACCTTTACATTCATTGACGATCAACACACTATTTAATGCTTCTCTCAAAGGTAGCTGTTCTTAAACGCCTTCATCTTACTCTTATACTTTCTCCAATTTAGGTGGAATTTCCATTGTCTTTCTTGTTACATGATATTAGATATTAGGGTAAGAGCTTAGTCTCATGGAGTTTAAAGACTGGCTGGAAAGATAGAGTTTATATTAAGAATAGAGCATAGTAGAGCATTCTCAGTAGGATGGAAAATGGCTGACTCTTGTGGACACTAAATATAACCAAAAAAGGGAAGGCAGGATGTACATTTATATCTTTAAATCAAGGAAAGCCTCTAACAAAGTAGGGGTTTTTCCTTTGATATGAAAGCATGTAATAATGTGCTGCTACAATTAGCTTGTAGAGATATATGATAAATTGTATTTAAACTTGGTGGATGAGTAGATGGGAAAAGAAATTTAAGAGATTATGGGGATAAGGCAAGGTTTCCCTTTAATTTTAATGCCAATGTAGTCCTTCATATTTCCATGTCAGTTCATGCTAACCATAAAATGAAAGTGGAAAATAAAAATGAAATTTGGGATGCAGCTAAAACTAATCATAGCCCTAGTAGCTGACAGCACTGGTGATAACAGGAGGGACATAAACCCTGGATGGACAGGAACAAAGTCCAAAGTGCAAAGACAAAGTGTAGGGCACAGAAGGAGAAACACAAGCATCCTGAAGATGTTAATTTGGAGGCTATGCCAAGGAAGTTTAATTTTATTTTATTTTTACTTAGACTTTGGAGAAAAAGATGGAAAAAAATATGTTTAGGGAGAAAAAAAGGTCTCTGAATGATGGACTCTTAAGAGTTAGAGGGATCTGGAAGGAAGCAGCCCTCTAAAGCATGCTCCTGCAATGCTGCTATTCCTTCTCCAGGGGCACTGACAAATGGCCAGCTCTACCTGGGCCGGTCCAGGGACTGTCACATAGTTATAGTTATTAGAAAGGTCTTCCACAAACTGAGTTACAATTTTTCTTACTCTGACTTCCAACTATTAATCTTCATTCTGTCTTTGAGAACTACACAGAATAATCACAGTCCTTCTTTTTGAGGGGAAAAACCCAACAACCTTGGAGAGAGAAGTCAGGGTGAAGTGGCAAAGTGATGACAGTATCAGCTATGAAAAGGGATTGTGAAGGAAATTTGCAAGTATGTCTGATTTTGAAGGGGAGAACTGGGAAAGGTGCCAGAAAGAAGGAGGAGGAGGCTGAAGACTGAGTCAATTTCCAAATGAGGAGCAATTGCAATAAGACACATAAGCAAAGTGGTACTTTCTTAAATATAAATTGGAAGCTAAAATGTTGTTGATAGTATGCAGGATGTAGAAAAAGAAAAATTACTTACAATTCAATTAGAAAGGTAGGAAATATGTAATAAACATAATAAATACAATGCATTGAAGCTAAAATCAAGCTATAGAACATTCTTGCCATTAAATCATGATTTGTATGGAAATTGCTCTAATTTTAAGTTTTGGAGCTTAAGGATATATCGTGAACTGCAGTCAAAGTTCATTGCATAAGAAGAAAACAACAAATGAAGAAAAATTAAGTAACGTTTTCAGCATCCGCAGGATAGGGGTAAACAAGTGTGGCACACAGACTCTAGAGTAGCCTCTATGGTGTCTGCCTACTGGTATTCATGTTTTTGTGTAGTGTCCTGTCTTTGAGTATGGATGGGAATTGTGACTTACTTTTAACCAATAGAGTACAGCCAAGGTAATGGGATATATGTAAGTATGTTTATGTGTTTTCCTGACATAAGGTAACTATGCCTCTCTTGCTAGGAGGTCCTTTCTCTCTTGTGGCTCTGAAGATGCAAGCTGTCCTGCTGTGAGCTGTGTGTGGAGAGGGCCATGTGGCAAGAATATGAGCGTGGCCTCCAGCGGACAGCCAGCAACAGCCTGAGGCCCTCAGTCTGGTGGTCCACAAGAAACTGAATGCTGCCCACAACCACGTGAGGATGGAAGCAGATCCTTCCCTAGCTGAGCCTCAGATGCTGCCTTTTTGAGGATCCAGCTAAGCCATGCTCAGATTCCTGACCCACAAAATCTGTGAGATAGTTAATGTGTGTGGTTTTCAGCTGCTGAGTTTGTTGTACTGTTGTCACACAGCAGTGGATAACTAATTCAACAAGCTCAATACTCTTCAGATGAAGTCATAGGAAGAGTCCGCAACTACTGGCAGTTGGGCTATGACTTTCATAAAGAAATAGTTGTAACTTATTCTGGACTAGATTTGTCTAAACTTTTACAGGCACTTTTAAATGAGTCTTTTATTAAAGATGCCAAGGATATGACTAATCAGCAGCTATCTTTGTGCTTACTTAGCATTTGGAATTTATAGGGAATATCATCACTTACCTATATATAAACGTTCTGAGAGTGGGCAGATATAATGGATAGCATTGGATAATTCTCCAGCAGAGAAGTACTGATGTTTACAAAGGAGTCAAAAGCCTGACCAGAGAATAAGTCTAACTAAGAATAGAAGGAAGATAAGAAAAAGGAACAATGAAATTAATTAAATTTTTAAAATTACCTAATGTTAATGAGCAATTTTAGAATAAATAGTAAAAATATAAAAACTATAAATGTGCATTCATAATATGGATATAATTTTATAATTAAAATATATGTGCATGAAAACACATCAAACCTTTAAAAAGCTAGTTAGTTGCTAGTTAACATTATTATCTAGAATGTGCTACTTTAGGTATTATTCAGATCTCTGATTCCTGATTTCTTTCTCTTTTTTTCCTTTGTTTTCCCATCTTTGGATTATTTCACTGGACTTAGGTCTTGGTCTATTCATATTATTAGAATTTTATAACCTCCATGTTCAGTACAACAAGCAATACACTCACTACTCTGATTAATAACATTAATTGTTACCACCAGAAGGCACTACCATTTTCACAAAAGACTTCGGGATTCTCTCTTGCTTTTTGATTATTTTTTATTAAGTTTTGAATTCAAGCTGGTTGGGAAGACTCTTGCTCTTTTTGCACCCACACTCAAAAAGCTATAAAATAAGTGGGCAGTAAAAATAAAATCCTTTCTTCCACAACTGAGATTAGAAGCAAGTTATTCATCACCTAGTTTTCTTATAAACTTCAGGATAGAAAAATAAAAGAAGTTGAGTTCTAGTTGTTTTCTCTCTTCATGATCGTGGAAACCACAAAAGAACTTGGTGGGGGGAGACAATAATACCTCCTTATTAAAGGCCATAATTTCAGAAAGACCAAATGAAGGAGAGCAAGCGATATTTAGCTTTGTTCCCATCTCTTCATAACCTTTAGAAGTCATTCTTGATAAAATCACCACTAACTCGAGGGAAAACCATTATTAAATGTGCTCCTACTATAGTTTAATGTTTGCATAATGATCTGCATTGCTGATCCATTTTCACAATAGATACCACTTAACGTCCATTTATAAGTTTATTTTCCTGTGGTTATCTTACATCAGCATATGAGTATCACATCATTCTTGTTGCAGCTCCATCTCTGAATCTCAGCCACAAATTTAGTAAAATGAGGTTTCCTTGCTCTGTTGTGACCCGCGTCAGACCCTCCTGTGCATGCCTGTTCTAGGAGTTTGGCCCCATTCTTGCCTTCCCCCACCTCCTTTCCTGCCAGGTTCTCACCTTGGAGAACTGGGAAAATAGTTTTCCCCATCAGATAAAGAAGAGACAAAGTATCCAGGTAGTTTCCTGAGCAGGCAAATCAGATAAAAGCAGACAAAAACCTTCACTTTACTCAGAATGGGCAACACCTGTTTGGCAACATCATGCAACCTAATAGTTAAGAAGATCCAAATAAAACCCCCAAAGCAACATATTTATAGATATTGTCACACTGTCTTCAATAAGACATGAAAGAAAAACAGATCCTCACTCTCTAGTAAAACACAAAACGATTTATCAAAAATCAAAAATAAGAATAAAATGAAGAAAATAAAACAGAGTAGCAAGAAAAAAGACTAAAAAACAATTCCTCCCCACGCCTCCCCCCCCAATTCTTTGGGAGTTTATTAATGTATTGTAAAGCATAGTGAGCAGTCTTTTCTGTCACCTTCCTTTCCCAAGTCATGTTGAGTCCACCCCTGACCTGTCCCTTCTTCTCTCTGTCCCTTCCTCCCTTTATACCAGGCCCCCATCACTTTATGGAATTAAGGCTCACTTTATGGAATTAGGGCAACAGCTTCCTAACCACCCCCTTGCTTCCCTTGTTCCTGTTCCCTTGCATTTCATTACAGCAGTATCCAGAGTTATCTTCTTGAAATGCAAATCAGGTCATATAAATCCTCTGCTTGATATTTTTCTATAGCCTTGTATTGCACCTAGAACACACTTCAAAGCTTTACCAAGGCCCCATGATATTCTCCCTGTGCCCGTGACTCCAGTGTCCTCTTTGTCTCTTGTGCCGTTGCTCACCAGGCTTCTCCTGCTCTGGCCTTCATTCACTATCTCCAACCTCTCACCTTGGCACTTTTGCACCTCCTGTTCCTACAGCCTGGAATGTTTGCCCTAGGTCTTTTAGATCTCACTTCCTCAGAAAGCACTTTCCAAACTACTCTAATTAAGGTGGCACACCCAGTGCTCATTATTTTTAATATTAGTGCAATGTTGCACTCCTTCTTGATATTTATCGTATTTTGCAATTATTTTTATTCACTTGATTGTTAATTAATCATATAGAATAGTCTACTAGATTATATGCTACAGAAGATTGTGTCTTTCTCCTTTACCATTGGCTTCCCAGAGTCTACAACACCTCACATAAAAGAGACACAAATAAATATTTATTAAAGGAATATTTGCTAGTGATCATGTTATCTAGGTTTACCTGCAGAACTTTCTTAAATTACAACCAAGTTTTTCATAATATCTGAATCAGACAGTGTATTTTTCTCAGTGATTTCTGTTGAGTAATAAACAACTCATTCTGAGAATCTGTCTCAGCTGACACCCGGATTATTTGTGTTTGTTTCATAAGGGTTTCACTTCTCATTATTCAGTACGCGAAAGCAAATACATGTAACTAAAATTTTATTTATCCCAAGAACTAAAATCAATAAACATGAAACTATGGAATATTAGTTAGCTGAAAGACAAAAGGTCTTTGGCCAGCATGTTGCTCAGTGCAGATGTTTTAGTTTGCCAAAGCACTACCAATGCAAACTACCAGAAATGTGTTGGCTTTTATTAAGGGTATTTATTTGGGGTAAAATCTTACAGCACCAATGCCATGAAAAGTCCAACTCAAGTCACCATAGGAGGTGCTTTCTCACAAAGTCAGCTACCATGTGTTGAAGCAAGATGGTGGGCCATCTCTGCCTGGCCTCTGCCTTCCCCTCTGGGCTTTCTCTCTCAGGCTCAGCTGCTCTACTTCCTTCACAATTTCAGCTGCAAGCTGGCATACGGCTTGTCTCTTTCCAGGCTGCCTGTATCAGTCTCAGCTGTTCAACTCTCTCCCCAAGCTCAGCAGTAAGTTATCAGGCATATAGCAGGGCTGGTCTCCTCTTGAGCTGCTCTGTGGGCCCAGCCACTGGGGGCCCTGTGCTTGAGCAATCCTCTCTCTCACATTGCAGAATCAAATATGACAGTTTCCTTTTCCCCACCCCTCTGTCTGACTGAGTCCATTTGCATCAGACCCAGCAAGGGGTGCAGACTCAACATGAATCATGCTCTGCTGACATAATCCAGTCAAATGGGTCTCACACCCAAAGGAATGGATTTATTTCAAGCATAATCTTTTGCTTGTTGGGATTCACAAAATTCAAACCGTTACGGCAGGCAAGAATCATCTTTACATCTCTGGCAAAAATTATCAAGCCTCTGCTTGAACATTTGCTGGGTTAAAGAATCCATTAACTCATAAAGCAGCCCGAGATCTAACTCCTAGAAAATTCTTTCATTTTCTCAGTAACTGTCAGCACTACTTGTTCTTATTCCATCTTCTGGATCATCACAATAGATACCCTCTTTGACATCATCACATCTTCATTATTCGAAAACAGGTTTTACATAAGTAATGATGACACTAAGACTACATTTACCTGATTTCAAAAGAAATGACATCTTTGGATTTAGGATACAAACATAGGGCATTTTAAAGGTACCAGACTAAGAGAGTGAGGTAGGATTTAGCATAATTCGCTTCCAAAAACAACTATCTCCTCTGCTCCTCATTTACCTTACAGTTTTACATCTTAGTTAGCACATGGAAGAAATGGGGCTATTTTGTGGTCGTATGTAAAATTCAGAAAAATATATTGGCTGATTGAGGAAAGCTGTTTTCCAAGCAAAAGCTGACTTTTCAGAACTCAATAAATACAATAAATCAGAGAAAGAAGCTGTAAATGAAGACAGTAACTGATCCCAGAATGAGAAAACAACAGATGTAATCAATGAATTCATGTACTTTGTTTTCATTCTTGTTTTTTCCTAATTCTTTTCTTTGAATGATTTGCAATTCTACTAAGAGATATACATTAGCTTAGAGATCATCACTTTATCATTCTGGTTGTAATAAAAATTGAAAACCAACAAAAATAAATAACTTATAATATTGTAATTATGTAATTTAATTTTTAATAATACCTTTTTCTCTTAAAGCTAATATGTTAAGTATATTTTAGGAGCTATCCAAGGTGTATGTATGCTCTGTGTCTGTGTGTGATCTTATGTCCCTAGACAATTTAAGTCACCTGGAAATGACAGTTAATGAAACCGCAAAAGGAAAATTAAAGCATTGCACAAAAAATATAAGCATTGTACATTTCTCCAAATCCCAATGTTTTCCCAAAACTGTGTACATAAACATGCCAACTTGTTATCATCTTTGGCAATTAAGACTGAATTGTGCCCTGATTCTTATTACCTTTCTACCAGTAAAGCCTTACAGTTCCCTACACTGTAGAATTGTAGAAAGACCACCAGATATATAAGATGGAGAATAGAATTTCATCTTTTTATTAAAACAAAACACTCATTCAGAGTTTCTGGGGGAAAGAGAATATGACTACAAAATTTTGGATTATAACACATAAAAGAAATTGAGCTTTATGGATTTTGGTTATCCAGAGGAACTCAAATTTGGCAACGTATTTGCCCAGCACTGGACCCACTGAAATAAATAAATTAGAGCTGAAGAATGGTTTATAATTAGTATATTAAACCCCAGCAAAAGCATTTTTGGTTTCTCTTTATATCACATTTTCTTGTATTTATAAGTAGGTTGTTCTCTCAGTTTTCTTAAGTGGGTCAATCATTCGTAGAATAGGGATTTAGACTAAATTATTTCTACCATCCCATCTACTGCTGAGACTTTTCAAGGTAAGGTGCATCCTAAATTAATGCACTGACTAGGGAAGCAGACTTGGCCCAGTGGTTGGGGTGACCGTCTACCACATGGGAGGTCAGCGGTTCAAGCCCTGGGCCACCTTGACCCGGGTGGAACTGGCCCATGCGCAGTGCTGATTCGCGCGGGGAGTGCCGTGCTACGCAGGGGTGTCCCCACACGGCGGAGCCACACGTGCGGGAGGTACTCCCCATGGGAAGAGCCGGCCAGCATGAGGGAGGGTACAGCCTGCCCAGGAATGGCACCGCACACACGGATCGCTGACGCAACAAAAAGAAACACAGTCTGGTGCCGATGACAATAGAAGCGGACAAAGAACACACAGCGAATGGACACAGAGAACAGACAACTGGGGTGGGGGTGGGGGGTAGAAAGGGAGAGAAATAAATAAGTCTTTTTAAAAAAATGCACTAGTACTAAGAATCTTAATGAAATTCTTCTCTAATTTCTATGTCCAAGCATTTCTTTAGCCCATTTTTGTACATGTTTAGAACAGGGATTGGCAAATGTTCTCTGTAAAAGTTCAGATACTAAATATTTTAGGCTTGTGGGTCATACATTCTCTGTCAAAACTACACAGCACTGTCATTATAGAATGAAAGCAGCCATGGGAAATATGTTAAAAAGTGACATGACTGTGTTCCAGTAAAACTTTATTTATAAATACAGGCAATGGGCTGAATTTGTCTGTCAGGCTGTCATTTTCCAATCCCTCCTCTAGAGGCATAATCTATGTAGACTGGGAAATGCATATCTGAAGCTAGAACTGCTAACTGAATCTGCACTAAGCAAAGCAGTGTTAGAGTGCAATATTATAACTTAGTCCCTGTGGACGTGTGGTCTCTTCATCTTTCATTGGGAACTGCTCCTAAAGCCACTTCATCTCTTCAGCCACAGTTTCTTCCAGTACCTTACATATAACTGTTCGGCATTTATGAAGCCTTTCGTAATATAAATTTCTAACAATTCCTAAATGTCTGCTGTCCTTTGCCCTTTTTTTCTTGATTGTTTCCTTTAAGATGACTACAGAAGCCTCTGTAAAACCTGTATGTTAAAATTCAGTGGCATGGGAAGCGGACTTGGCCCAGTGGTTAGGGTGTCCATCTACCACATGGGAGGTCTGCAGTTCAAACCCCCGGGCCTCCTTGACCTGTGTGCAGCTGGCCCATGTGCAGTGCTGATGAGCGCAAGGAGTGCCCTGCCACGCAGGGGTGTCCCGGCGCAGAGGAGCCCCACGCTCAAGGAGTGCGCCCCGTAAGGAGAGCCGCCCAGTGTGAAAGAAAAGTGCAGCCTGCCCAGGAATGGCCCCGCACACATGGAGAGCTGACACAACAAAAAGAAACACAGATTCCCATGCCGCTGACAATAACAGAAGCGGACAAAGAACACACAGCAAATAGACACAGAGAACAGACAACTGGGGCGGGGCAGGGCAAAGGGAGAGAAAAAAATAAATAAATCTTTTAAAAAATTCAGTGACATAGTACTAGAATTGTTTCAAAGAAGGACCATTATGTGCAAAGTTTTTGTCAGCCATATGGGCCCAAAATTATTCCCAGAAGACAAAATAAACAACAGGGGAAAAGGCCACAATGAAAAAAACAGGTTTGACAATGCACATTCATCTTAGGATAACATGGAAAATCCTCAATGACTAAGAATATTTGCAATGAAATGTGCTAATTTCATTAGCCAAAAGTACAGGCAGGTGTGCTATCTCTCAAAGGCCAAGAGAGAGAATTCAGCCATAAAAACATATATATATACATAAATATATGCAGTAAACTGGAAGTTACGTGTATCCAATTTTTAAGGAGATTATTTCACAGACATATGGCATTAGGTCACTGTGCATATTAAAAGGGGCACTATTTTTCCACATTTTGGGGGAAGTCATCTAATAGATAACAAAATCATTTACCCAAGGAACTTGTATTACATTAGTCTTTAAAATGGGAGAGCATGATATTTCAATACTTCAGCAGGTGGTGGTTGACCTTGGTGCAACCATTTTAGAAGGAACCAAGTAAAGTGTAGAATAATATGCGCATCCATTTTCAGCAACTGAGCTAGAGTTGAGATGTAGTATGTGCAGCATGCTGATTGATTTGGCTCAGTTTTGGATGAGGTAACTTAGGTTGGTTAGCTCAGAAATCAATGTACTCCCTCTGGAATCCTGTGGCATGTTGAGAAAATCAATTAAACAGCTATGAACTTGAGTAGGTATTGCTTTAGGGAAGATGGATAGATGGATGCATCCAGTTGGGTATTATTCCCACAAGACATACCTAAAGCACAAAAAGGAGTGGAGGGACTTAAATGTACAATGGTGGGGAGATGAGAAGAGCTCAGCATAATGAAATAATAGCTTCCAATAGGTTCCAAAATAATGAAATAATAGCTTCCAATAGGTTCCAAAAATAATGAAATAATAGCTTCCAATAGGTTCCAAAAATAAACCATCAGAGGTGGGGGACTGCAACAATCTTGTTTTCTGGATGTCAAATGACTTCCTCCAGTAACTTGTCCAGTATCCCTGGGATTCCAAAGTAAGCCTCTAAAAGTAGTCATTCCATTACACTTAAGAAATTTCAAAGATCCTAAAAGAAAATAAAACTTTATTTCAAAAATTTACTTTGAACTTTGAAAATAAAATGAGGACTGTGGTAAACTAATTCTAATTTTGAAGGGTAATGACCTGTAGGCATTCTTATCCAGATGCTCTTGACCAGGCAAAGAGCATTGTGTAAAAAAGGTACATAACCTCCAACCCAAAGACTTATCTCATAACATGCTTAGATTTGATTTTTCAGAACTTCTTTGCCATTGCTTTGCTTATCTTCCTTTTTTTTAGCTCTTCATATTGTTCTGGGAACATAGTAGATATTCCCTGAAGATTATATATACAAAATTTACATCTACATATATGTAAATTTCTTTCTCTCCATTTTTCCCCACACTCCTCTTCCTCTATTCCTTTTCTTTCCCCCATTCATGTTTTCTTTAATTTCCCTTTCCATTCCTGTTTTCTTTTTCTTAGCCTGTTCACTCCAGCTTCTGGCGTCTCTCTTCCCCCTTTTATCTACCTCCCTTGACCTTCTCTATGTTTTTCTCTTTTCCTAACTTCAAGGCTTCATTATGACACTATGAAACTGAAATATATTTCTAATTGTTTCTTGTAATTACTGAATACATTGTTTGAACTCTGATTCTAATTTTAAAGTAAATGAAGATAATATTAAGTTGTTCTCTAGAAAGAAAAGCAAAGAAACCTAGCTAATTTTAGTTGCAGCATTCTTTTGTTTTTTCTTGTTTCTTCCTGTGGTTCACCTCCTAAAGGAACATCTTGGCTATTCGGAAGTAGACCCTTAACCTATGGATCTGCGTCTGACCTTTCCAAAGATCAATATATCCCTACGATAACCTTTCTTCGTCCTTTCAAGTGAATGGAAACTGATGCCAACTTTTCTCTTTGAAAGCATAAGCATTTTTGGAAGGTGAGAGAAAAGGAGCTGCTCAGTGTTAGATCTTACACAATTAAACAACCTGCTACCTTGGCACAGTATATGGGGAAAATATATCATGTTTTGAAATGATTCATTTCTAACATCATTATCTACTACAGTCACACAGCATCCAAACTCCCCTTCCATCAGAGGAGTCCTGCTTCCCTCCACACCCACATAGTGCAGAATGCTACCACATTAAACCTCTTTTTATCTCATAGCCTATTTCTGTCCCAGGGAGAGCTGGCAGGCACCCTGCCGTCTGATTCCTCTGGTCCCTCAACATTAGACACTCTGTTGCCATTGAAGAGCCTCCAGAGAAATCATGTAGATCAACAGTCTTGGGGATTCCACTTTTATCTTAGTAGATTAGCATGTTGTTTTGCTTCTTCCTACTGTTAGCACAGGAAGATGACAAGTTAAGAAAAATGTAAAGTTAATGCTGGTGGAAAAGCAACTTAGAAACTGTTGAGTTTGTTGGTAGTAAAAAACACATTTCTACTACTGTTTTCTCTCGCCCCAAAGATTATAGAGGTTCCAGCAAATGTTGCTGGAAAGTGAAATTCTCTTAGATGAATCTTATGTTTCTTTTGGTTTTTATTATGAAACAAGAGGTATATTAGACCATATCACTTCTCTCTCTTCCTGCCAAAGCTCTTAAGCTTGGAACCATGTTAATTGCCTTAACAATCCTGCCTAAGCACTTCCTGTAGTCTGTCCTACCCCTCCCATGTTATTGAATTAATTTCTCAAGTGTCACCAATGACCTTCTGTTTATCAAATCCAGTCTCTCCTCAGTTTTCATCCTTCTGACCTCTTTGTGGTTCCTGAGAGTCTTGAGCACCTGCTTCTTCCTAATGTTTGTCTGTCTCTTGGTTTCTAACACATGGTTTTCCTTTATTTTCAAATCTTGATGATTGATTCTTTGTATTCTTTGCTGGCTTTTCTCACACCTTCCATGACCAAACTGAGGCTTCCCACCAAAGCTATTGCCTCAGCCTACTGCTCTTCTTTGTCTACCCTTAATTTGTCTTCAACTAACATCTCGATATAGTCCCCAAGTCCCAAATCCAATGCTGATCAGTCCAACTATTGTATCTTAATTCAAACTGTATACTGAGCATACTGACTTGTAGAACCTGCCACTGACATCTGAAATTCACCTTGACTTCAATGAACCCAAAGCTTTCCTACTAAATTTCCCTTCTCTCCTCCCACTTGTGTACACTCTTCATCTCGAACAAACACCACTCCCCAAAACCAACTTAACCACACAATCTTGGCCAACCCAGAATATCCTGCAAATTGCTTTATTGTAAGAATAATGGCACTTTAGTGTCTGCTGCTTTAAATTCAAACTCTTATGTAATACTTTCAAGGATTTCCACATATGGCATTAATCTATCTAACCCTCATTTCTCTGTCTTTCCAACATGGCCCATCAGTGTTGTCAAGAAAGTTTCTTCATTCTGGATGTGCTCTTCCACTCAGCCCCACCCCTACATAAGTTCTACCTCTTCAGTGTCTGCCCTTCCATCTAGGTAGAATGGAATCTCTCAACTGATTTGCCCAATCAATGATCTTTTAGCTAATTCTAATGTCTTGTAAGACACAAATTTGTATGAGAGCCAAGTAGCACCTGGCAATAATCTTATAGACAGGCAGTATTTCCTCTGTATGACTTTAAAATTAATCAGAAATGTGTTGAAACACCTGTTCTGCTACTCACTCATGGTGTGACCTTGGTCAAGTGACTCTAAGCATCTGGCTCTTCATCTGTATAATGGGAGGAATGTACTACCTACCTCACAGAGGAAGACATGGAATAATGCAAGTGAACCACTTAGTATATGCCCTGCCCCTTATTAAATGTTTAATAAAATTAGCTGTTACCATTATAAAATGTCTCTATCTTCACCCTGCTGAACCCAGTTTCATAATTCATTTATTTAACAGAGCAGTCTGAGGTGGGCATTAATATAATAAACATGTATTGAAGACTGAAAATGTGCTAATGCTAGATATCAACTAATTGCTGAAGACTGGGGGAGGGAGGTGGCATTCTATAAAGGAACAGGATGGCAGGCAGATGATGGCATGATGCAGTCAAGCCCTCTCTCTATCTTGCTTACTACTGTGTCCAATATAGAGGACAGTGCTTGGAAAATGGTTGGCTCTTCATACGGCTGTGTTGAAAGAACTATACAGAAAACCTTAGTTTGGAATTGAACCTAAGACATACTAGATTCCCTAAATTAAGATTGTCATTTAGTAAGTGTCTGCTAAGCCACGGAGACCCCTTTGAGAAACTGATCTAGATCTCTTCCACATTATAGATCACAAAGAGCTCCTTCCATCAGGTGACTGAGAAAATAGGAAGAATCATTGTGTTTATGGTTTCCTATCTTCATTTACCAGCTCTGCTTCTGTCTTCCACTGCATAATGATAAGAGCTTTTCCTTGAAAGTAATCGAGCATTAAAGCCTTTTAAAACATTATTAATCTCAAGTAATCACCTTAAAAAGGACATGATGCAATCATAGATATATATGATAAAATGTAAATGAATCCACTCCATATCTATTGAAGTATCTTCTGCTTCAAAATTAAGATAATAGCAGATGCCCATTGCTTTCTAGTTACACGCAGGCAACATGAATTTCATAGGCATAAAAGGAAAGCTAGTCTCTCGATAAAACTGAGAGGTAACTAACTGTTTAGGAAATGCAGATCAAAACTACAATGGATATCATTTCATGCCTTACAGAATGGCCATTATTTTAAAAACTACCAGTGCTGAAGAGAATGCAAAGAAATAGAAACACTCTTTTGCTGTTTTTGGGAATATAAAATGGTGCAACTTCTGTGGAATACAGTTTGGCGTTTCCTTAGGAAGCTAAATATAGAGCTGCTGTATGATCTGGCAATCCTACTACAAGGAATATATTCAGAAGAACTGAAGCAAAAATGTGAACAGCTATTTGCACACCAGTGTTCATAGTGGCTTTTTTCACAATTGCTCCAAGATGGAAACAGTCTAAGTCCCTGTCCACCAATGAATCGATAAACAAAATGTGGTATATACATATGATGGAATACTATTCAGTTTTGAGAAAAAATGAATTCAGGATGCATATAACAACATGGATGAACCTTGAGGATGTTATGTTAAGTGAAATTAGCCAGACACAAAAAGAACTAATATTGTTGGTCTGACTGATATGAAATATGCATGATGAGTAAACTTACGGAGTTAAAGTATAGAATATAGATTAGTAGGGGACAGAATGTGGATTGAGAAGGGGAGGCTAATGTTGAATGTATGTAGAATGTTAAATAAGATTGTAAATGTGTGGAAATTGATAGAGTTGATGGTAACATATAATGAGAGTTATATGTTACCATCTAACTGCTGCTTTATAAATATGATTGTGGCTGAAAGGGGTAATGTAGGGAGGTTAATGTTAATTAAAAGAAAGCTGGAGAATAACCTAGGGACTGTATAATATAGTGATTTTGGTGGTAGATGAAGATTGTGGTTAATAATACAAATAAAAGAATGTTCCTCTATTACAAGGTTTTAAGAGTATGGTGAAACATGGGTAAAATACAACTAATATAACTTATGGAAGATAGTTAATAATGATATTATAATACTTATTTTTTGGTAACAAAAGCAAAAAAGTACTATATCAATGCTAAAGTTCAAAAAGAAAAAATATGGGACTTAGTTTTATGAGATGTGAATATGATGAAGTTTTGTTTTTGTTTTTTCATTTTCTTCATTAACAAGGAGACCTTGGTCATGTCACTTAACCAATTTTGCTCATCTTTCAGAACACAGGAAAAACAATTGAGTTTGCTCTTAGGATTAAATAGGATAACTGTGCCTGGACAGAATTTTTAAAATTAATGCTTTCATAATTTGTTAAATTTCCTTTGGTCTGTTATTTTATTTTTTGAAGTTGAAATAAAGTTAAAAACAATAAGTTGTGATGTGAAGCAAGTTTTCTTGTTACTGTCCACATTTCTTTCTGAGTCCTTCTCCAACATCTTAAAGTAAACTCTTCATTCCACTATTTCCTCTCACTTTTAGGCACAGCACTAAGGTTGACAAAAATCAAAGCCCACAAATGTGGGTCTATATTCGGGGGCACCCTCCTCCAAAATGTATCAGGGTCCAAGATTACACTTTATTTTTCTCTCTCCCATTCTTCTTCTGTTTACATCTTACTTTCCCCGTAACAGCTGAACAAAAAGTGAATCTATCATGGTGAATACTATTCATACTGGGGTATAAACGACTGAGATGCTCCCTGAGAAATACCCTCAGAGGCATATCTACATTTAAAATAGGGGCTAATTTATACATGAACCTCTGATTTTGGAGCTGTCAGAATCTTAGATTCGGTTATCTTTTATAAAGCCTCAGTAATCAAATGACTCCTTAAACTTGGAAATAAAAAGGAGGGGTTTCTTCAATTCTCCTCTCCCTACCTATGCTTTGAAGAGCAAACTGGTAACATTTCATTCAGAATCATTGTAGTCGTCCATTGTCAGGATGGTGGTCACTGTCATAAGCCACCCTCCCACTGCCACCATCAGGGCAAGGCATTACATGCCATCCTGTTTTGTCAGTCCAATCTCTTCCATGTTTCTGTTTGCAGAGAACTCTTCAGTATTATTATACATAATTATTTATAAAAAATAAGACCCAATCCCTTCCCTCAAGAAGGGTTAGATAATTTTACACTCATTGTTCTAGGACAGAGATTAGCAAATATTTTTTGAAAAGGTCCAGAAAAGGTCAAGATTAAGGATATGATGTACGTACTTCTATAGCAAGAGAGAAACACATTTCCATACATTTTTTATTCATGAAATTAAAACCTTTATTTATGAAAGGTGGAATTTGAATTTCATGTAATTTTTATGTGTCACAGAATATTACTGTTCTTTTTATTTTTTCCCAACCATCTAAAAATGTAAAAATATTATTAGCTTGTGGGTGGTATGAAAACAGAGAGGGGATGGGGGAGGTCTGATTTAGCCTGTGGACATAGTTTGTGGACATCTGTTTTAGGAAATACCTTAGATGGCAACATTTATTAAACCGGGTTCCTACTCTTCAAAAGGAAATAAAACCATCGGATATCACTGAATTTGGTACTCATGATCTGTTCATCTCAGTCGATAACATACAGGGTATATTGGCCAGTATTTTCTTGAACAGTTGCTAGTCACAAAGCCTAACTTAAATTAGTAGTATCAAAAAAAAAGGAATGTATTGGCTAATTTAAGAGAAGTAGTGGCATTGATGTTAGGGTTGGCTTCAAGTGGGACCTAAAACAATGTCAAGATTTTCGATCCCATTCTCCTCTTGGCTTTTCTCTGAGTGCAGATTTCATTTTCTGCCACTGTAGATGGGTCTTCTCCAAATGGTGAGAGCTTCAGGCTCGCATTATTCCAGCTTACCCATTTCAAGGGGATGGGTCCACTATCCCAGGTTCAGCAGAAAACTGGGGCAGTGGCGCAGGGCGGGGTGGGCAGGGAAGGGGAGAGAAAAGAAAAAATAAAAAATAATCCCAGGGAGACTCTCTGTAGCAAATGTTGTCAGCACTTCAAACATATACCCCTCAGGGTCAGGTCCATTTTCTCATGCACACATCTTCCAGTGTCCTGTCCCTCTCCAAACAGCTGGCACCTGCATCTCTTTGTCAGAGGACTTGCCCTTCCTTAGGCAGCTGGAACTGGCTCGGTCTGCACACACAGATTTCCAGAAGTACCTGGAAATCTATGCCACTGGCAGGTAACTTTTAAACAATGACTGGAAGAGGTGGAAATAAACTATAGCTCCCTGATGCAACACTGAGATGTTACTGACACAGTTTTCAGTTTTCCTGTGGGATTGAGCCAAAGGGATCTGTGCAAAAAAGAGCCTGTTTCTAGGGTTGGTCCTTGAGTGGCCACTGGGAACTTGGAATTCAGGAGGGTTCCTATGATTCCCTGAGTAATTTATTGTGCCTAAACTATTTGTGCAAACAATCTGGTTGATGCTGAGCCCCTTCTTTCCTTCTGGGAGACTGGAACTTTTACACATGCTAGGCAGAGGGTACCTATATGACAAGTCCCTGATAAAAACCCTGGACACTTAGTCTCTAGTGAACTTCCCAAGTTGGTAACATTTCACATGTGTTGTCAGAGTTCACTACTGGAGTAGTTAAGTGTGTCCTATGTTACACCACTGGGAGAAGAGTACTGGAATCTTGTTCCTGGTTTCCTCTGGACTTTTCCTTATGCACCTTCTCCCTGTGCTGGTTTTGCTTTGTATCCATTTGCTATAATAAATCATAACCATGAGTATGACTATATGTTGAAGCTTGTGAGTCTTTCTAGTGACTCATCGAACTGAAGATGGTCTTGGGACCCTGGCCCAGTACCTTCATGGAACTCTGATGCTGCAGTACCCTTCTGTGGCCTTCTTTCCTTCCCAGGATCACTTTCACATTCTTCAACTCTCCTCTAGAATTTTCTTGGGAAAATTTCCTAATAAATTCCTTTCATACCACTCATCTCAGGATCTACTTCTGAAGAACCCAATCTAAGACAGATTCTGATTGTCCTGAGCCTTAATTAATTACTGTGATCAGGAAAATGAGGTGTTAGGTTGTCTAAATCTTGACAATGTGCTCATATGTGTAGCCAGGGAAAAAGGATCTTTCACCAGAAGCAGGAGAAAACAGGGAGGCAGGTGTTTTGGGAAACTGGCTTACCTATTTGTTGCTTCCTATTATTGTAGATAATGTTGCAAGTTGCTTCCTGTTATTGTAGAAGATGTTGCAGTTGTTTGCTGTTATTGTAGATGTTGCTGTTGCTTCCTGTTATTGTAAATGATGTTGCAGTTCTGATAGCAAACAGGTGCTCATTAGTTTCCAAATAAATACATGTGGAAACTAGGGTGGAGGCTCTCAGTTCCAGAAGCTGTGAGTTCCCTGGTCCCATCTTTAGCTCCTCTCTTGTGTTTCTCTCTCTGTCCTTTTATTTGATAAAGTTATATGTCGCTTTCCCTTCATGCAGAACTATTGTAAGTTGATTGCAACAGGCAGATGCCAGAAAAACACAAATAATAGCTAAACCACAGAAATATGACTCTTTCCTTCTAATCTAAAGGCTGACATGATGACCTAACAATATTCATGAGGGAATAGTCTCATTTGCAAATTCCTTATTTTCCTCTTAAATGCCATTTTCACAAAGTGAGAATTTATTACTTAATGAGCTACAGTATGTACAATTTTTTTAAAAGTCAAAGCCTTGGTGAAATGAAGATGTTTGTCCTTGAGCAAATCTCACTCATAGTAAGGGACTTGCTCTCATATACCAGCTTTTCAGTACCTAACTCAAACTTTTCCAAGTTTGCCTTGGAAAAATAATAAGTTACTTTATATTACAAAATTCCAATGGAAACTCCAAATGTCAAATCAAAAGTATAGCAGACCTAATTTACCAAGCTAAAACTCTTTCATGAGATTACTGATCTTTAAAAAATAGTAACTACATGAAGTTTCATGTCTGCCCCAAGCATCTCATACTTATAAGCATTTTCTCAATAGTAGTTTTCCATTTGTCCTGCAGCAATTCCTGGAGCATCTGCCTTTGCTTTGCTTTGCTTTGCTTTGCTTTGTTTTTCCAACTAGGATTTCTAATGCCCCATTTAAAAAAATATATTTTTGAAAGAAATACATTCACATTATAAGCATTTCAAAAGATACAAATATGTCTAAAGTGGAAGTAAAAGTCACCCATAATCTCACCTACTAAAGCTAAGCAGGGTTAAGTTTTTTTAATGAATATATATGTATTGTTTATTTTTAAAAAACAACTGTTAGCACTGTTTTGTCATTCTCTTTTTCCCAATTAAAAAATATGTCATGAGCATCCTCCTAGATCATTAAAATTTGAAAGAAATCTACCTCATTCTTTTTAATGGCCACAAAGTATCCCATTCTATCATTAATTTAACTAATTAATAATGGACATTTAGGTGGTATCTAATTTTTCACCAACCAAACAATTCTGCAGCAAATATCATTGTATTTATTTCTTTAAGTATTTGTAGAAGTAGGATAAATTCTTACACATTAATTGACTGAATCAATTTATATGCACATTTAAATTTTTGAAAATTATTTCCAAATTGGCTTTAAAGAGGCCAGGCCCATTTTATCCCTTCATTAACGTGTAAGAGTACCAATTTCCCTGTACCTTTACCAAAACTAAGTATTTTGGGGTCTCTCAAAACTTTTTCAACTTGATAAGTAAAAAATATTTTATAGTTTTAATATGCATACTATGATTATTACTGAATTTGGGTATCTTTTCAAAGATATATTGGTCATTTGTTTTCTATAATATAGTGTCTTTTCAGGTAATTTTCCCATTTTAAAATTAGATTGTTCCTTTTTTACTATTAGGAACATTTTATACCTTTTGTATGCTAATACTTTACCCATCAAATATTGCACAATACTTTTCCTATTTTAATTTTTCCTTTATTTTTTAATGGTAACATTTTTTTTATTCTGTTACCCAATGTGTTCATGTTTCTCTTATGGTTACTCACCTTGTTGACATGTTAATAAAAACCTCTCCCATTTTATTATATAAAAATATTTTCCAAGTTTTATAATAAAACTGGTACAATGTATATTTTTTTCTTTGCATGACTTTATTTCTTCTTTGAAGCTTCACTTTTAAAATATGATTTCCTTATCATTAAATCCCACTTAATCATCACTTAGTCTAGCTAAGTATATTTCTTTCCTTTCATCTTTGCTCAAAGCCAATCCTCCATTCTCATAAATTCCTTATCTGAATTTCACCCAATTTACCTAATTGGTTCCTCTCTATCCATCTGAGGCTTAAGGGAGTGAGCATGCTTTTTCAAATGCAGATTCATTAGTTACAGGCAGAGGATGAGTTCTGCCCTTTTCACATCATGCTTTCTTTTCCAACTAAATTAATGGGTTCCATGTTACCTGCCCAATCACACAAAAATTCCAATTTGCACTCATGTCTCTAGGTTTTATTTTTAATGAATCAGGTATGCCAAAAATGGAAGCACTGTCTTCTACCTCCATATCCCTCTTCACCTCAGCTGGGCTTCTCCTTCTGCCTTTCTTATTATATTAAAGGTATCTAGTTTCTCAGAATCAAAGCTGCAAAATATCGTTGTCAGCTACCTCTCCAAACTTCCACAGCAATATTAGATCGTCCCCCAAGTCCCACACAATGTCCCATATTACAATACCTACATTATTATCCAATTGTTTGGGTTCTCACTACCTGACTAGTACAAAAGTCTTCCCTAATTTTTACTATCCAGTTTGTCCTACGACATGCATATAGATTGAAATCTTTCAGTGTCTCCTTTTATAAAATAAAATGTAAGTAGCCTACATTGACATTCCAAAGGGTGGGTCCTTAGCCTTGAGTCCCCTGAGATAATGTGCCAGAATGCATATAGTTTATTTTTGAAACGTATCCTTAAGAACGTAACGGTGACCTGAGAAGAGTGAGACCAGAAAGGAACTGCCAATTTAAGAATGGATGGTTGAACTGTTTATTGCTGTAGGCAACAGGGTCTTGTTCCTCTTGGGGATTCTCTGAAGATCTGTGGAGAATAGTTCACAGAAATGTCTGCCTGATAGACAAAAGAGGTGGATATTTATCCACTGACTCCCATTGGTCAAAAGTTGCCCCATATGCTTGTGTCAGAATTGTGGGCAATTTCTGCAGGCAGTCCCACAAGGCGTGGGAGTCCTGTGAGACACAGGAAATGAGAGATTTGTGGTGAAGTTGACTGGAGGCCCTGTCAGCTTACACCTCTGAGCAGCTGTTTGCTGTGGCAATGGCTGCAATTAATAGGTGGTCCAAGATGATGTGATGGAGGACATTTCGGGTATCCAATACAAATAGGATGAACCATAGGCTTTTGTCTTGAAATCAGAGTTGTATAACTCCAAAGCCCATGTTCATAATCTCTGGGCTGTCAGAAGGGGAAGTCCTATTCAGTACAGAAAAGAGTTAGCAAGCTTTACTGGTGAAAATCTGAATTTTTTCCTGGTCACTTTCAAAACTGAACATATGGGGCTCTTTTTATTGAGGATGGTGAAGCCCTTATGAGAAATAGGGGGCGCAAGAGAAGAAAGGAATGTGGGTAATGAGCTGAGAAAAGATATGTTCTTTTTGAAGAATGTTTAGTTAGAAGTGCCATGGGGAAGTTCAAATGGTGATGTTCACCTGGCAGCTAGAAATAAGGGACTATGAGCTTGGCCTGACCTGAAACCAAAAATTAGGAGGCCCTCTGCAAGGATGTCTTTTTAGAAATGTCAGAAACATGGTTGAGATTATCAGTAGAAATTAGAGGAAAAAGAAAGAAGTCAATGCAAAAATTATTTAAGTAAAATTTAGAGTTTGGAAAGATGAAGGACCAGAGAATGAATCATAAGATAGTTGAAAGAACTAGGGTACTCAAAAGACTAATGTGTCTCAGATGTCAAGAAAAAAAAGAATTTTAAGGAGGAAGAAGCCCAGTAATGCCAAAATGCTACAGAACTGCAAAGAGGCAAAAAGAGCTGAGTGTAACAATTCTGCAGGTGTAGTTTGTCTATGCAGGTAAAACAAATTGAAGCAAATAGCCTAATGATTCAATAAAACATTTCCTGAATCCCTACCAAGTACTCTGCACTGTACTACCTGCAACTTGATGTGTCCTCTCAAGAAGCTTATATTAGTTGAGAATGTAAGACTAGAACATTTGAAACCAGGTAAAAACATACTAAGATTAATTTTTCTACTCCATATTTTAGGAATTTAAAGAGAGAGTATTGGATACATAGTATTTATTGCATATAAGCTACATAATTTAAAACCTTTTTATTTTGAGATCTGTAAATAGACAGATGGAAATAATACAGAAAGATTCCTTGTACCCAGTTTCCATCAATGTTAACATCTTGTTAAATTAAAATACTACATCACAACCAGGATATTAACTTTGATACAATAAAGATAGAGAACTTTTCTATCGCCACAAGGATTCTCATTTTACCCTTTTATGGCCTTTGATGGTTTAAAGCTGAATGTACCCAAGAAAACCATGTCTTAAATCTACTCCATTCCTGTTGGTGTAAATCCATTGTAAGTAGGATCTTCTGATGGGGCTACTTCAGTTAAGGTGTGATCTACCTCATTTACGATGGGTCTTAATCTTATTACTGAGACCTTTATAAACAATATGCATACACACAGAGAGAATGAATGCCACAGAAGCAAGAAGCAGAAATCAATGGAACCCAGAAGAGAGGAGAGACGAGCAGACATTCCCACATTCCTTGCTTTGTAGCAGACGAAGCCAAGGATCACTGGCAGCCTTTTTCTTTGGGAAGAAAGCATCACCATGATGATACCTTGAATTGGACATTTCCCTGGACTCTAACCTTAAGCAAATAAATTCCCATTGTTTAAGCCAAACCCATTTCATGGTAATGCTTTGAGCTATGAAACTAAAACATGGCCATATACTCTTCTCTCCTGAATCCACTGTCTATTTAACACCAGGCAACCACTATTATCTTTTCCATTTCTATAATTTTGTCATTTTGAGAATGCTATAGAAATGGAATCATTCAGTATGCACCCTTTGAGGATTGGCTTTTTTCATTCAGCATTATTCTCTAGAGATATATCTGTGTTGTGTATATCAATAGTGTGTTCCTTTTTATTGCTGACTAGTATTCTATAACATGAATGTACCACAGTTCATTTAACCATTCACTCATTTAAAGGGATCTGGGTGGTTTCCAATTTTTTGCTATTGTGAATAAAGTTATAATAAACATTAATATGTAAGTTTTGCATGAACATCACTCTTAAGTCTCTATGATAAATGCCCAGGTGCACAACTGCTGGGTTATAAGGCAGAAGCATGTTTACTATTTTTAGAAACTACCAAAGTGATTAGCTATAACATTTTATATTCCCAAGAGCAATGTATGAGTGATCCAGTTTCTCCACATCTTTCCAGCCTTATAGTGTTGACAATAAACAAGTTGAAAAACTTATTTCAGCTTTTCTAGTATGTATGTAATTATATCTTTTGGTTTTAATTTGCATTTTCTTAGTGGCTACTGATGTTGAACATCCAGTCATGTGTATATTTGACATTTGAAAATTTTATCCTGTGAAATGTCTTTTCATGTCTTTTGCCCTTGTACTAATTGAATTATTTGCTTTCATACAGTTGAGTTTTGAAGATTCTTTATATATTCTAGATACTGGCCCTTCATTGGAAGTCTGGCATTCAAATATTTCCTCCCACTCTGTAGCTTACCTTTATATCCTCTAAACAGGAGATTTTGTAGAGCAAAATTTAATTTGATAAAGTACACTTTATCATTTTTTCCTTTTATGAATCATGCTTTGATGTCAAGACTAAGAACTTTGCCTACACTTGCATCCTGAAGATTTTCTTCTAAGTTTATTTCTAAAACATTTTATTGTTTTATGTTTAAATTTAACTCCATATTTTTATGTCCTAAAAAACCTTGGAAAATCCTTTTTTATTAGATTTACAGAAAAATCATGCAGAAAATACAGAGTTCCCATATAACACCCTTTACCCACATGACTTTTCCCTATTATTAACACTTCACATTAGTGTAGTACTACCATTACAACTAATGAAACAATATTATAATTATACCATTAAAAGTACTCCGTAGTTTATATTCGGTTCACTGTTTGTGTTCTATAATTCTATGTTGTTATTTTTTAAAATTTTCATGCTGGTAAGGTACCTACAACCTAAAATGTCCCACTTTATCCACTTTCAAGTATACAATAAGGGGTGTATAGAAGTTTGATATAGTTATTAATTCCAAAAATAGATATTGGATTATGTTTGTAATCTGGTCTGTACCTGGGCATGATTAAGTTATAATTAGGGCTTTGATTGGGCCACATCATTAGGGAGTTGAGTCCCCACTGACCAAGTGGGTGGGTCCTCCTTGGTGGGTGAGGCCTCACAGATAAAAGGCATGGCAAAGGAAAGAGTTGAGGGTTTTTGATGTTGGAGTTTGATGCTGAAGGCTTAAGCTGGAGCCCTGGAAAGTAACTCAAAGAGGAAAGAGAAGCCAGCTCCAGGAAGAGAGGAACCCTGAGCCTGGGAAGAAGCAAGCCTTGGGAAGAAAGGAACTTTGAACAAAGAGAGAAGCAAGACCCTGGAAGGGAGGAACCTGGGAAGCCTGGACCCTCACAGACATTGGTAGCCATCTTGCTCCAACATGTGAAAATAGACTTTGGTGAGAGAAGTAATTTATGCTTTATGGCCTGATATCTGTAAGCTCCTACTCCAAATAAATACCCTTTATAAAAACCAACCAAATTTCTGATATTTTGCATCAGCACCCCTTTGACTGACAAATACAGGGTGTTAATTACATTTAAAATGATGTACTACCATCACCACCATCCATTACCAAAAGTATTCCACCATCCCAAATAGAAATGCAATACAATTAAACATTAACTACCCATTCCCTACTCCCTTGTTAGCCCTTTGTAACCTATATTTTAGTTTATGACCCTATGGTTCTGCTTCCTCTAATTAAATCATATCTGTGAGATCACACATTATTTGCCCTTCCATGTCTAGCTCATTTCACTCAACATAATGTCTTCAAGATTCAGCCTTACTGTTGCATGCATTAGAACTTAATTCCTTTTATAGCTGAATATTATTCTATCATATGAATTTACCACATTTTGTATGTTCATTCATCTCTTGATAGACACTTGGATTTCTTCCATCTTTAGGCAATTGTGAGGAATGCTGCTATGAAGATTGGTGTGCAAACTATCTCTTGGAATTCCTGCTTTTAAATCTTTTGGGTATTTAACAAAAAGTAAAATTTTCAGATCATATGGCAATTCTTTACTTTTCTGAGGAACCACCATACTGTTTTCAACAACTGTATTATTTTATATTCCCATTAACAATAAATAAGTGCTCTTATTTTTCCATATTGTCTCCAACACTTGCTTTTTTTCCATTTTTTGAATAGTAGTTATTCTTGTGTGTGTGAAATGGTACCTCACTGTAGTTCTGATTTGCATTTCCTTAAGATTAATAACATTGAGCATCTTTTCATGTGCTTATTGTCCATTTATAATTCTTCAGAGAAATGTCTATTCAAGTCTTTTGCCTATTTTTTTTAAGGAGTTCCTGGAGATTGAATCTAGGACATCATACATACATGGGAAGCAGGTGTCCAACCACTGAGCTACAGCTGCTCCCCTGCCTATTTTTTTTAATTGGATTGTTTGTCTTTTTGTTGTTCACTTCTCAGGTATTTTTATATTCTGGCTATTAAAGTCTTATCAGATATTGGTTTCAAGATATCATCTCCCATTCTTTAGGTGGTCTTTAAATCTTCATAAAGAAGTCCTTTGAAAACAATTATTTGATGAGTTCCCATTTATCTATTATTTCTTTTATTGCTTGTGCTTTGATTATAAAGTCTAAAAAATCATTACCTCACACAAGGTCTTGAAGATGCTTAGAAATGTTTTCTTCTAGGTATTGCATGGTTTTGGTTCTAATATTTAGGTATTTGAAGTGATTTGAGTTAACTGTTGTAGATGGTATGAGGTAGTGGTACATCTCCTTTCTTTTATATATGAGTATCCATTTTTTCAAGCCCCATTTGTTAGAAAGACTACTTTTTCCCTTCTGAGTAGACATGGCACCTATATTAGTCAGCCAAATGGGTACTGATGCAAGTACCTGAACTCTAGTGGCTTTTATAAAGGGTATTTATTTGGGATAGAAGCTTATAGTTATAAAGCCGTAAAGAGTCCAACTCAAGGTACCATAAGAGGTACATTCTCACCTGAAGTCATTCACCATGTGTTGGAGCAATATGGCTGCCAATGTCTGCAAGGGTTCAGCCTTCCTCTTCCTAGTAAGTCTCCATTGTCCCAGCTTCTACCAATCTCAGCTGTAGACTAGGATGTCTTCTCTCTCTCCTGGGGCTCATTTCTATCTGAGCTCACCTGCTCTGTTTTTTCTACAAGGTCAGCTGTAGCTTATCTGGCTCTCTTTCTTCCCAACACCTCTGTTGTATCTATGAAGCCATCAATATTCCTCTGTGTTCTTCTCCTGTGTGTTTACTTCCTGGGGCTCCAGCATCAAAACTCCAACTCTCTCCTCTACCATATCCTTTTCTCTGTGAGTTCCCACCCACTGAGGCAGAGACTCAAGGTTCTACTGACATGGCCCAATTAGAGCACTAATCATAATTTAATCAAGTAAAAGTGAAATCTCTGCAGTTAATACAATCTTATATGCCCAGTGGAACAGACCAGTTTACAAACTTATTTCAATATCTATTTTTGGAATTCATAAACAATATCAAACTGCCACACTCCATCCTCTGTATTCCAAAAAGACATTACAATATTCAAAACACCTTATTTCAGCAGCAATGCTAAGTACAAAATCACATCACAGTCAGTTTATAGAAATACGTTGGTCTTGGGGCAAAATATTGTCTAGCTGTAAATCTCTGAAACTTACAAAACAATTTATCTGTTTCCAATATACAAATGGACAGACAAGGATAAACATTTGCATTACCATAAAGAGAAACTGGGAGGGAATCATGAGTCATGGGTTCCCCACAGTTCCGTGAACCTGTAGGGCATACTTCATTAGATTTTGAAATCTGAGAGTCATTCTTAAGATAGTGGTTTCTTCTCCCTGGGGCATCATGGTGACCCACACTTTCCACAGGCTTGCCCAATGATCGTTTTCTTGGTTCCATCCTCATCAAGCATCTGGGTGGCAACCAAGCTCCAGACCTCACCCTCCTAGAGTGTTAAGGTGATGGTCACACTTTAACCAATCTTTGGGTTAGAGTCTTAACTGCCTCCCCAGTACAATGAAGTGAAGACAACATCCTCCCTAACCTTTGGCATACAGGGCCAACCCTTTCAGAGCAACGAATTGGTGACCTGGCCTTCCCTAATCCATGGATGGCAGGCCCACCCCTCACAGACCTACAGGATGTCAACCTTACCCTCCCTAATCCTTGAGGAATTTGCTCCACCCTCTTTGTACCCTGAGACAGCAAAACTCTCCCTGAACAGTGGACAGGAACATCCACCCCCTTCTATTGCTGGGGCAAACTCACCCTCTATACGCATGAGTGGGGTTCCTCTCTTGGCCCAAGGCTTCTGTGGCTTTACTCTTGAAGATGTTTCCCTTTCTGTCTTTCCCTTACATGTCCCTTTTAGTCCAAACTGACAGTGGTTTGGTTCATACAGCTCTCTCAAAAAGTTTGTTGGTTTAGCATACAAGAAGCAGGGTCCAAGTCATCAGACAGTAAGACTTTTCACAAGTCTTTCCTAGATAACTGCATTTTCAATCCTGATGTACAAGTTCCAAGTTAAGTTAAGTCCTCAAATGGGGCCCTATCATCTCAGGGATTGATTTCCAGAGGCTTGGAATTTCTGGAATTAGTCTCTAGTTTCATTATGCCCAAAAGTTCAGTTCTCAGCTTATCTCTCTGATCTAACATTTTGCTATAAGCTGCAAGGAGAAACCAAGCCACATTCTCTGAGTTTACTTTGGAAAGTTTTCAGCAAAATGCTCAGGCTGGCCATTTTCAAATTCTGCCTTCTATAAAATATTGGGAGTCAATCTTGCTAGTTCTCTGTGATTTTAAAGCACAGATCACCTTTTCTTCAGTTTCCAATAATAGTTTCATCATTTACTTTTAAGCCCTCATAAAAAGTCTCTTTGGTGTCCATATTCTTACCAACAGTCTTTTCAAAACAATCTAGGCCTTTTCTACCAAGCATCTCAGAATTTCTCCAAAAAATACCCCTCACCCATTTATAAACCATTCCAACATTTTGGTAATTGCAAAAGTATGACCCCACTCTGTATTAGTCAGCCAAAGTGTTGCTGATGCAAATTACCTTTGTCAAAAGTCAATTGATCATGAGTTCTAGTTGATCAAGATAGCAGTGTAAGATAATCCAGGGTGATGATACCATTCAATATAAATTCAATGTTAACTTCCACTTTGCAGGGAAAGCTGCTGGAATTTTATAGGGATTCTGCTTAATTTGTAAATTGCTTTGGGTAGACTTGACATCTTTTTGATATTTTTTTTCTAATCCATGAAAATGGAATATTCTTCCAATTTTTAGGACTTTGATTTCTTTTAGCAATGTTTTGTAGTGTTCCATGTAAAATCCTTTATATCATTGGTTAATTTTATTCCTAAGTATTTGATTCTTTTAGTTACTCCTGCAAATGGAAATATTTTCTTGATTTCCTCTTCAAATTGTTTATTACTAGCATATAGTACCCTTGCTGTTTTTTGAGTGTTGATCTTATAGTCTGCCACTTTGCTGAATTCATTTATTAGCTCTAGTCTGGTTTGGTCTGGTTTCCCAGGATATAAATAGGGAATATTTGCAATATGGATTCATTCTATTAATGTGGTGCATTACATTAATTGATTTCCCTATGTTGCATCACCTTATGTACCTGGAATAAATCCCACTTAATCACAGTGTATGATAATTTTAATGTGCTGTTGGATTCTGTTTACTGCTATTTTGTTGAGGAAGTTTGCATGTAGATTCATAAGGGATATTAATCTATGATATCCTTTTCTTGTATATTTATCTGGCTTTGTTATTAAGGTAATGTTGGCCTCATAGAATGAGTTAGGAGGTTTTCCTTCCTCTTCAGTTTTTTGGAAGAGTTTGAGCAAGATTTGTGTTAATTCTTCTTGTATTATTTGTAAAATTCAGCTGTGAAGCCATTTGGCCCTGGGATTTTCTTTGTTAGGTTTTGATTTCTAATTCAGTCTTTACCAACATGCTGAAATCTTCCATTTTGTGTTGGTAGGAAATTTTTAATTTCATCTAGGTTGTTTAACTTGAGGGCATACAGTTTTTCATAGTATCCTCTTCTAATCCTTTTTTGTTTCTATGTAGGTGGTAGTAATATCTCTTCTTTCATTCCAGATTTTAATTATTTGTATCTTCTCCCCTTTTTTCTTTGTCAGTCTAGCTAAAAGTTTATCGATTTTATTGATCTTTTCATAAACCCAACTATTGGTTTTGTTGATTCTCTCTGTGGTTTTTTTGTTCACTATTTCATAAATCTATGCTCTAATCTTTATTACTCCCTTCCCCCTTCACACTTTGGGTTTAGTTTGCTCTTCCTTTGGTAGATCCTCCAGTTGTGAGGTTAGGTCTCTGATTTGAGATAATCTATGTTTTTATTGGAGAAGTTAATTTACAGCAAAATCAATCATGCATACCACACAGGATTCCCCATACAATGCCCCCTCACCACTACTTCATATTATTGTGACACATTTGTTACAAATAATGGAAAGACATCATCATAATATTACTGCTATTTATAGTTCATATCTTATAGTTGGTGTATTTTCCCCACAAACCATCCTTTTTGTAACACCCTGTATTAGTATTGTATATTTGTTATATTTCATGAGAGAATGCTCTCATGTTTGTACTGTTAACCACATTCCATCATTCATGACAGGGTATACAGTGTTTTTTGGTTCCCTGACTTGTACAATCCATCTAAAGTGTACACTAAGTGTCTCTCAGTTTCACCCCAGAATTGTGCTGTCATCACATCACTCCACATCAAAATGTTGGTATTAGTTCAAAACGAATGATCCCATATCCCTTATAACTTTCATTGTTGATACTTAGTATTGATATAATACCATCTTTGTCATTGCTGCAAAAATAATGCAATATTACTTTTAACTATAGTCTATAAGTTACATTAGTTGTATTTCCCCATGTATCACCATATTCTTAACACAAGGAGTAGAAGAATATTCTTGTATTTCTACTCTTGACCACAATCCTCATCTACCACCAACATCACTATATTATGCAGTACCTAGATTATTCTGTAGCTTTCTTTCAATTGACATTAACTTCCTTAAACTACTCCTTTCTGTCACTTCCACATTTTTAAATCAGCAGTGTTAGTATACTTACAAAAATGTGTTACCACCAGCTCTATCCATTTTCATATATTTACAGTCAACCTTATTAAGCATTCTACATACTTTTAATAAAAGCTCTCCCTCCTCAACCCATATTCTATCTCCTAGTAACCTATATCTATATAGTTTAACCCCACGAGTTTACTCATCATATTAGTGAGACTCAACAATATTTGTCCCTTTGGTCTGGCTTATTTCACTCAACATATTGTTCTCAAGGTTCATCTATGGCGGCGGACTTTGACCAGTGGTTAGGGCATCCATCTACCACATGGGAGGTCCACAGTTCAAACCCCAGGCCTCCTTGACCCATGTGGAGCTGGCCCATGCACAGCGCTGATGCACGCAAGGAGTGCCGTGCCACGCAGGGGTGTTCCTGCATAGGGAAGCCCCACGTGCAAGGAGTGCTCCCTGTAAGGAGAGCAGCCCAGTGCCAAAGAAAGTGCAGCCTGCCTAAGAATGGTGCTGCCCACAAGGAGAAATGACACAAGATGACGCAGCAAAAAGATACACAGATTCCCATGTTGCTGACAACAACAGAAGCAGACAAAGAAGATGCAGCAAATAGACACAGAGAACAGACAACCGGGATTGGGGGGGAGGGGAGAGAAAGAAAGAAAGAAATCTAAAAAAAAAGTTTCATCCATGCTGTTATATACATCCCAATTTCATTTTTTCTTGCAGCTGAATAGAATTCCATGATATGTATATACCACATTTTGTTTATCAGTTCATTGGCTGATGGACACTTGGGTTCTTTCCATCTTTCAACAATGAATCCAGTTGAATTTTGACAAGATTGTCAAGTCCAATCAACTGTGAAAGAATAGTCTCTTAAACAAATGGTGCTGGAAGAACTGGACATCCATATGTAAAAGAATGAAAGAGGACCCTGTACCACACATATACAAAAATTAACTCAAAATTCATAAAAGACCAAATATAAGAGCCAGGACTATAAAACTCCTAGAAGAAAATGTAGGAAAGTATCTTCATGATCTTGTTTTAGACAATGGTATCTTAGACTTTACACCCAAAGCATAAGCTATGAAAGAAACAATAGACAAATGGGACTTCCTCAAAATCAAAAACAACTTTTGTGCATCAAGGGACTTTGTCACAGAAATTAAAAGACAACCCGATTCAATGGGAGAAAATATTTGGAAACCACATGTCTGATAAATATTAATCATCCAGAATATATAAAGAGAACCTAAAATATGATTGTTACATTCCTATGTCAGCTTGGCCAGGTAATGTTGTCCAGTTGTTTAGTGAAGCAAGTACTGGTCCAATTGTTACTGTGAGGACATTTCATAGACTTAAATCTTAATAAAGTTGATTGAATAATGGCTGATTGCATCTACAATAAACTAAAGAGATTGCCTTCAACAATAATAGATGTCTCATCCAACCAGTTGAAGGCTTTAAAAGGAGAAGTGATGATTTCAGCAGGCAAAAGAGAAAATTTCCAACTCTACTTCAGATATACAGCTTCTCCTGGGAAAATCATGAGAAATCTTGACAACTTGCAGACTTCCCTACAAAATTTGGACTCGTGCATCCCCATAGTCACATAAAACAATTGTATACAATTTCATAATAGTTATAGGTATCTTTTGTTGGTTCTGTTTCCCTAGAGAACCCTGCCTGAAACATAGGACTCTACAATAAAAGGACAAACAACTCAATTAAAATATTGGCAAAAGACTAGAACAGACTTTTCTCCAAAAAAGAGAAACAAATAGCTAAAAAGCACATGAAAAGATACTCGGCATTGCTAGCTTTTAGGGAAAGGCAAATCAAAACCACAATGAGATTTCATTTCACATCCACTAGAATAGCTATGATTTAAAAAGAAAACAGAAAATTATAAGTGCTGGAGAGGATGTGGAGAAATAGGAACACTCATTCTCTGCTGGTGTAATTGTAAAATGGTGCAGCTGCTATGGAAGACAGTTTGGCAGTTCCTTAGGAAGTTAACTAGAGAATTGCCAAATGGCCTGGCAATCCCACTAGGTATACACCCAGAAGAATTGAAAACAAGGACTCAAACAGATACTTGCACCCTGATGTTCATAGAAGCATTATTTATAATTGCTAAAGATGGAAGTAACCCAAGTGTCCATCAGCTGATGAATGGGCAAACAAAATGTGTTATATACATCCAATGGAATATTATTCAGCTGTTAAAAGGAATGAAGTCCTGATACATGCAACAGCATGGCTAAAACTTAGGGACATTATGCTGAATGAAATAAGCCAGGCAGTAAAGGACAAATATTGTATGACCTCACTTATATGAGCTAATTATAATAAGCATATTCCTAGAGATAGAATCTACACTATAGGTTACCAGGAGATAGATTAGATAATGAGGAGCAGATGCTTAATTTCTACAATCCTTAATAAATATTCACCCAAGAACAGAGCATCAAAATATGTGAGGCAAAAACAATTAGAACTGCATAGAGAAATAGACAAAATCCTCTATTACAAATTCACACTTCAATACTCCTCTTTGAGTAATTGATAGATAAAGCTGGCAGAAAATCAGTAAGGATAGATTTTACCTGAACACTGCTATTGTCCAAATTGATCTAATTGATGTTTTTAGACTATTCTATCCAACAACAGCATAATTTCATTCTTCTTAAACTTGCACGGAATATTCACCCAAATAGATCACAGCCTGGTCCATAAAACACATCTAAACCAACCTACAATAAGAGAAATCATACAAAGCTTGATCTCAGATCACAATAGAATTGAACTAGAAACTGATAAAAGAGAGATAGCTAGAAACTCCCAAAATAATGGAGATTAAATAACGTATTTCTAAATAAACATAGGTTAAAGAAGAAATCTCAAGAGAAATGTTTAAAATTACTTTGAAATAAATGAAAATGAAAATACAGCTTATCCAAACTGTGGAATGTAGTGAAAGCAGTGCACTGAGGAAAATTTATAGTGTTGAATACATATATTATAAAAGAAGAAGTATGTAAAGTCAACCTCCTCAACTTGATAAAGGATATCTGTAAGACACCTAGAGTCAACATCATACATCAAAAATGTGAGAAACTGGACACTTTCCCACTAAGATCAGGAATAAGGAAGAGATACACCTTCTCGCCATTCCTATTCAACACCATACTGGGAAGTCCTAGCTATTCTAATAATACAAAAAGTATATAAAAGATATAAGAATTTTGAAGAAAAATTAAATTGTCTTTGTTTGCAGATGACGTGATTTCTTATATAGAAAAGCTCGAAGAATCAAAAATAATTTTCCAGCAATGTTGCCAGGTATAAGGGTAATATACAATAGTCCATGATTTCCTATATACCAGCAATAAACAATTGAAATTTGAAATTAGAATGCAATGTCACTTACAATACCACTCCCAAAATGTAAATACATAAATACAAATCTACGAAATATGTATGAGTTCTATGCCAGGCTAAAGAAATTTTTAAAAATCTAAATGAATGGAAGGCTATCCCATTTTAAGGACTGCAATATTTAATATTGTTAAAAAATCTTCCCAAGTGGTATATAAAGTCAGTAAAATCCCAATCAAAATCCCAGAAAGCTATTTTCTAGAAATCAACAAGTTGATTCTAAAGTTTATATGGGGGAAGTGGACTTGGCCCAGTGGTTAGGGTGTCTGTCTATCACATGGGAGATCTGCGGTTCAAACCCTGGGCCTCCTTGACCCATGCACAGTGCTGATGTGCACAAGGAGTGCCATGCCACACAGGGGTAGGGGATCCCCACGTGCAAGGAGTGCGCCCTGTAAGTAGAGCTGCCCAGCTTGAAAGAAAGTTCAGCCTGCCCAGGAATGGCACCGCACACACGGAGAGCTGACACAATAAGATGATGCAACAAAAAGAAACACAGATTCCTGTGCCGCTGACAACAACAGAAGTGGACAAAGAAGAATACACAGCAGCAAAAAGAAACAGGGAACAGACAACAGGCAGGGGGGAAGGGGAGAGAAATAAATAAATAAACCTTTAAAAAATAAATAAATAAAGTTTATATGGAAAGGCAACAGATCAAGAACAGCCAACAGAACATGTTGGCTGGATAACTGACCCTACCCAACTTCAAGACTTACTATAAAACTACAGTAATCAATACAGCAGCATTATATTGTTGAAAGTATAGACAAGTAGATCAATGGAACAGAATAGAGAGCCCAGAAATCGGCCCATGCATACAAATATAGCCAACTGATCTTTGACAAATGCATAAAAGCAAGTCAATGGAGAAATAATAAGTATGACAGTTTAAGGCTTTAGGGACCCCCAGAAAAGTATGTTATTAAAGTTAATCCATTCATGTGGGTGGGTCCTTTGATTAGATTAAGTTAAGACATGACCCAGGATGGGTCTCAATCCTCTTACTGGAGTCCTTTATAAATAGGATGAATACACAGAGAGAGAAAGGGCCATGGAAGCTAAGAGAGAAAGTCAAGGAAGCCAGAAACTGAAAGCAGTCAAACCCAGGAGAGATGGGAGAGACCAGCAGACACCACCATGTGCCTTGCCATGTGGCAGAGGAGTCCAGTATTGCCAGCAGCCAATCTTCAAGGAGAAAGCATCACTGATTATACCTTGATTTGGACATTTTCACAGCCTCAGAAGTGTAAGCCTGGCAGCTAATGAATCCCAAATGCAAAAACCAACCAATTCCTGCTATATTGCTTTCAGCACCCCAGCAGTCTAGGACAGATTTTGGTATCAGAAAAGTGTGGTAATGTTATTGCAAGTACACAAGAGGTTAAAAAGACTTTTAAATTGGCTGAGGAGAGATGGGAACAATTATGAGATGCTTGATAATAAGGGCATAAATTGTTTTGAAGAGACTGTTGGTAGAAATATGGACATTAAAGATACTTCCGATGAGGCCTTAATAAAGAAATGATGGGAAGCAGATGTGGTTCAACCAATTGGGCTTCCATTTACCATATAGGATGTCCAAGGTTCAATGCCCAGGGTCTCCTGGTGAAGGCAAGCTGGTCCACATGGCAAGCTGACCCATGCGGAGTGCTGACCAGTGTGGGAATGTGGGCCTGGCACAGGAGCACAACCCCGCATGGGTGTGCCACCCTGTACAGGAGTGCTGGCTGATGTGGAGAACTGGCACAGCAAGATGATGCAGCAGGAGAGACAGAGGAAAGATAATAAGAGATGTAGCAGAACAGGGAGCTGAGGTGGCACAGATCCCCTCTCCACTCTGGAAGATCCCAGGATCAGTTTCCAGAGCTGACTAGTGAGAATATGAACAGACACAGAAGAACACACAGTGAATGGACCAGAGATCAGACAACAGGGGGGGAGGTGGGGAGCGATGGGGATGGGGGAGGGAGAAATAAATAAATCTTTAAAAAAAAAAAAAAGAAATGAAGACATTGTCACTGCACTCTGGAAGAAAGGCAACCCATGTTTTAAAGTGACAGATAATTTGGAAAAATTGAGCCTCGATGTCAGGTGGAAGGCAGAATTTGAAAGTGACAAGCTTGGATATTTAGATTTCCAAACTAACCATGGAACGTGTGAAAGTGTGGCCTGGCTTCTTCTTGCAGCTTGTAGTAAAAGGTGAGAGGAAAGTGTTAAGCTAAGAAATGAACTCTTTCTCGTACAAAAAAACCCCACAGTAATTGATGATTTGGAAAATTCTGAGCTTCTGGAAAATGAGTCCCCATAGAATAGTGCTCCATGTGAACTCCATTTCATTGCAAGTCAGGATTAGACGTGCATTTATCTAGAAAGGATTGGTGAAAAGTTCTTTGTCTTAAGGTCTGGATCCCTGTGTACTACATGTGAAACCAAAAAGTTTGTTAGCACAATCTGCATGAATAGAACTACTGCCAACCTGGACTAAAAGGGACAGGAAAAGGACAGATGAAAAAAAAAATGACTCCAAAGGCAAAACCATGAAAGCTGAGATCTGGAGTGAAGACATCTTCTTGGGCCAAGAATGCAAATCCACCATGTATTTAGAGAGGGTGAGTATTGTTTGGCCAAGCAAGGGTGGGTTAATTGTAATACAAGAATATTTCATGGACTTTAATCATCAGGAGTTGATGGCATAGCTGGCTGTTTACATCCACAGTCAACTAAGAAGATTACCTTCAACGAGTGATGTATCATTCAATATGTTGAAGGCCTTAAACATTCAGCATTCAGAGTGAAAATTCTGATCCCTACTTGTGATGACTGGCTATTGTGTCAACTTGGCCAGGTATTGTGCCCAGTTTTTTGTTCAAGCAAGGGCTGGGCTAACTGTAATACAAGGGCATTAATGGACTTTAGTCACCATTGACTTTACTGCAGTGGTAAATCATAGATAGCTAGTTATAATGACATTAATCAGGGAGATTGCCATCAACAATGAGTGATCCTTAACCCAATCAGCTGAACTCCTTAAAAGGGGAAGTGATTCCGACATGGAAAGAGAATTTCCCAGCTCATCTTTGGACTGCCAACATCTCCCAGAACTCATCAAGAACCTTCACTGGCCTTTCATTGCAGCCCCTGGTTGCAGCCTGCCTGTGGAACCTGGACTTGTGCATCCCCATGGCTGCATGAAAGACTCATAGAATTGCATACTATTTGCAGATATCTCTTGTTGATTCTGTTTCTCTGGAGAACCCTGAATTATGCAGCTGGGTACCAGGAGTGGTTCTTGAGGAACAGAGTCTTAAACATGGGGCGTCTGAGGTTGTTCTGGGAGTTTTGCAATTGTCTTTCTACTCTAATTGGACTCAAGGGTACTGACGACTCACTTTCCAATAATGAAGAGGCTGATAAAAGACCATGGTGAGAGTTGACAATCAAGATGCACAAAATAGCATCACTGGATTCCCCTACTTCCATACTTGCAAGAAGCAAGGATCTGGGTGAGAGTGTTTTCAACACCTTAACAGAGTTTTGTGGAGTCAAGTGGTATAATGATGTTGCCTGGATCCTACTAGATACTCTGGATACTGTTACAAAAGAAAGAGATGAATTAAGGGCTTCAAATTTGAAACGTGAACACCGAATGGATCATGTGAAAGTTTCTATGTGTGCTCTGAAAGGAAATCTTGTCTCCTGTAGTCACTGGCTTGAAATACCTGAGAACAGAACTCAAACTCTCATTGTACAAGTAGCAGAGTTACAAAGGAAACTAAACTCTCAACCCCACAGGGTTTCTGCAGTTAAAGTGAAGGCATTGATTTGAAAAGAGTGGAATCCAGAGAATTGGGATGGAGGCATATGAGATGATGATGATATTGATGGAGATATTGGAACCCTGAATTCTGCTGAGACTTTACCAGATAAGCCTGCCATGGCCTGCCCTGTCCAGACCACAACTTGTCAGCCTTGTATCATGCAGACTCTAGCTTGTCCCAGGGAGTCTGAAACAACTTTCAGCCCTGAGGTGGGGACCAGCCAAACTCCAACTGAAGTCTGCCCTGCCCAGCCTCTAACCTTCCCCAGGAAGTCCAGACCTTCTCCCTGCCCTGAGGCATGTACCAGCCAAACTCCAACATGAACTGCTTAGCCTCCAGTCTTCCCTGAGGAAACTGCCTTCCAATCCCTGCCTGAAAAGATTAATCCTGTCTCACCAGAAGAAAATGCAAGGGAATGCTCTGAGGTCAGTAGCTTGCAAAGCATTTCTAATTCTTCTCCTTACTCACTCCCACCACCTTTCTTGTCTTCCAGACCTATTACTAGACTAAAATCACAACAAGTCCCCAAAGTGAAATACAAAGTGACGCATGAGGAAGTAAGGTATACTCAGAAAGAGCTGCATGAATTTTCCAATTTATATAGATAGAAATCAGGGGAATATGTGTAGGAATGAATACTCAGGATGTGGGATAATGGTGGAAGGAATATAAAGTTGGATCAGGCTGAATTTATTGTATTGGGCCTACAATGCAGAAATTTTGGATTCAACACTGTAGCTCAAGGGGTTAGAAAAGGCTCTAACAGTTTGTGTGGCTGATTGAGACATGGGCCAAAAGATGGCTTAGCATGTCTGAACTTGAGATGCCGGATTTACCCTAGTATACAGCAGAAGAGAGAATTCAAAGGCTTAGTGAGATTGGAATGCTAGAATAGATTTACCATTCGAGATATGCCCACCCACCCCAGGAATGTCCAGAGGACACACCTTTAACCAGGACTGTGAGGAATAAATTTGTAAGACTAACTCCATCTTCCCTGAAGAGCTCTGTGGTTGCTCTTCTCTATAGTCCAGATACTACTGTAGGGAGGACTGTGATGGAATTAGAATCCTTAAACATTATGGGGGATGATGGGATGTCGGTAAAATCAAGTGTCGGTAGTTAATCACCAACATCAAGGTGGGCATGGCTACTGCAATGAAAGGCAGATTCAAAAAAGCACTCAAAATAGTCTGAGTTATAGCATTGGCTAATACATCATGGGATACCTAGCAGTGAAATAGATGGGCAGTCTACTAAATTTTTTCGGGATCTGTATAAATAGAAGAGTTCTGGGTCAAGTGAATGAAACCCTAACTCAAATTACAGACACAGAGAATAATGGTCCTTTAATCAATTCCCAAACTTGAGACCGTTTACAGACCCAGAGCCCCTTGAAGGAGGACAAGGCCAGGTCTCCTTGAGGAAGGATCCTGTTAACTTCCCAAAATTTTTACTCTTAATCTTCCTCCCACCTTGCTCCAAGGAGATCTACAGCCTTTTACCAGAGTAGCTGCACTGGGGAAAAAGAAATAATCAGACATTTCAGGGATTAATAGGCACTGGCTCAGAGGTGACATTAATTCTAGGACACCCAAAACATCACTGTGGTCCAATAGTCAGATTAGGGGCTTATGGAGATCAGGTGATTAATGGAGTTTTATCTCAGGTTGTCTCACAGTTGGTCCAGTGGGTCCCCAGTTCCAGAATGTATAATTGGAATAGACATACTCAGTAACTGACAGAATCCCCACATTGGATCCCTGACTTGTGGAGTGAGGGCTATTATGGTTGGAAAGGGCAAGTGGAAGCCACTAGAACTGCTCTTAACTAGCAAATAGTAAACCAAAAGCAATACCAGATTCCTGGGGGGATTGCAGAAATTAGTGCCACCATCAAGGATTTGAAGGATGCAAGGGTGGTAATTCCCACCACATCACCATTCAACTCTCCTATTTGGCCTGTACAGAAAACAGATGGATCTTGGAGAATGACTAGATTATCATAAACTTAACCAGGTGGTGACTCCAATTTCAGCTGCTGTCCCAGTTGTGGTGTCATTGCTTGAGCAAATTAACATGTCCTCTGGTACCTGGTATGTAGCTGTTGATTTGGCAAATGCTTTTTTCTCAATTGCTATTAGTAAGGGCCACCAGAAACAGTTTGCTTTCACCTGGCAAGGCCAGCAGTATACCTTCACTGTCCTGCCTCAGGGGTATATCAACTTTCCAGCCCTATGTCAAAATATTTTCTGCAGGGATCTTGATCATCTCTCCCTCCCACAAGACATCACACTGGTCCATTATATTGATGTCATGTTGATAGGACATAGTGAGCAAGAAGTAGCAAAGACTCTATACTTATTAGTATGGCATTTGTGTGAGAAAGGATAGGAGATAAATCCAACTAAAATACAAGGTCTTTCCACCTCAGTGAAATTTCTAGGTGTCCAGTGGTGTGGGGCATGTCGAGATATTCCTTCTAAAGTGAAGGTTAAGCTGTTGCATCTGGCTCCTCCTATGACCATAAGAGGCACAAAGCTTAGTTGGTCTCTTTGGATTTTGGAGACAACACACTCCTCATTTGGGTGTGCTTCTCCAGCCCATTTACCAAGTGAGCAGAAAAGTTGCTTGTTTTGATTGGGGCCTGGAACAAGAATAGGCTCTGCTTCAGGTCCAGGCTGCTGTGCCAGCTGAACTACCACTTGGGCCATATGGTTCAGCAGAACCAATGGTGCTGGAAGTTTCTGTGGCAAACAGAGATGATGTGTGGAGCCTTTGGCAGGTCCCTATAGGAGAATACAATGCAGACCCTTAGGGTTTTGGAGCAAAGCCCTGCCATCCTCTGCAGATAACTACTCCCTTTTGGAGAAACAGCTTTTGGCCTGCTACTGGGCCTTAGTAGAGACTGAACACTTAACCACGGGCCACCAATTTATCATGAGACCTGAGTTGCCTATCATGAGCTGGTTATTGTCTGACCTTCCAAACCATAAAATTGGGTGTGCACAGCAGCACTCTGTAATAAAGTGGAAGTGGTATATATGACATAGGGCTCGAGCAGGTCCTGAAGGCACTAGTAAGTTACATGAGGTGGTAGCCCAAATGCCCATGGTCACCACCCCTGCCATGTTACCTTCTCTTTTCCAGCCCACAGCTTTTGCCTCTTGGGGAGTCCCTTACAATCATTTGACTGAAGAAGAGAAAAATCAGGCCTGGTTTATAGATGGTTCTGTATGATATGCAGATACCACCTGAAAGAGGAAAACTGCAGCACTATAGCCCCTCTCTGTGATGTCCTTGAAGGAAAGTAGTTAAGGCAAATCCTCCCAGTGGGCAGAACTTTGAGCAGTGCACCTGGTTGTTCATTTTGCTTGGAAGAAAAAATGGACAGAGGTGCATTTGTACCCTGATTCATGGGCTGTTGCCAATGGTTTGGCTGGATGGTCAGGGACTTGAAAGGAACGTCTGGAAAATTGGTTACAAAGGTGTGGGGAAGGGGTAGGTGCGTTGACCTTTCTGAGTGGGCAAAGAACATGAAAATTTTTGTGTCCCACATAAATGCTCACCAGAGGGTAACTTCAGCAGAGGAAGACTTTAATAACCGAGTGAATAAGATGATCCACTCTGTGGTTAATGTTTAGCCTCTTTCCCCAGCCACTCCTGTCATTACCCAGTGTGCTTATGAATAAAGTGGCCATGGAGGTAGGGATGGAGATTATGCATGGGCTCAGCAACATGGATTTCTCCTTACCAAGGCTGACTTGGCTACAGCTACTGCTGAGTGCCCAATCTGCCAACAGCAGAGACCCACACTCAGCCCCTGATATGGCACTATTCCTCAAGGTGACCAGCCTGCTACTTGATGGCAGGTTGACTACATTGGACCTCTTCCACCATGGAAAGGGCAGGGATTTGTTTTAACTGGAATAGACATATACTCTGGATATGGGTTTGCATTTCCTGCATGCAATGCTTCTTCCAAAACTACCATCCGTGGACTTATTGAGTGTCTTATCTACTGCCATGGCATTCTACACAGCATTGCTTCTGATTAAGAAATCCGTTTCACAGCAAATGATGTGCGGGAATGGGCACGAGCCCATCAAATTCACTGGTCTTACCATGTTCCCCATCACCCTGAAGCAACTGGATTGATAGAATGGTGGAAGAGCCTTTTGAAGGCTCAATTACGGTGACAACTAGGTAGCAATACCTTGCAGGGCTGAGGAAATGTTCTCCAGGAGGCTATGTATGTTCTAAATCAGTGTCCACTCTATGGTGCTGTTTCTCCCATAACCAGAATCCATGGGTCCAGGAATCAACGGGTGGAAATGGGAGTGGTATACTCACTATTACTCCTAGTGACCCACTAGCAAAATTTTTGCTTTCTGTCCCTGCAACCTCAGACTCTGTTGATCTACAGATTTTTGTCCCAAAAGGAGGAGTGCTGTCTCCAGGGAACACAACAAAGAGTCCATTGAACTGGACATTAAAGTTGCCACCTGGCCATTTTGGGCTCCTTTACCTGTAAATCAACAGTCAAAGAAGGGAATTACTGTACTGGCTGGGATGATTGATCCTGATATCAAGGGGAAATAGGACTGCATCTACACAATGCGGGTAAAGAAGAGTCTGCCTGGAGTACAGGAGAACCTCTAGAACATCTCCTGGGACTGCCTTGTCCTATGATTAAAGTTGATGAAAAATTGCAACAACCCAATCCAAGCAGGACTAACAATGGCCCAGAATCTTCAGGAATGCAAGTTTGGGCCACCCCACCAGGCAAAGGGCCACAGCCAGCTGAGGGTAATGGAAACCTGGAATGGGCAGTAGAAGAAGGTAGTGATAAATATGAACTTTGACCATGTGACTAGTGAAAGAAATGAGTACTATAATGATCTTATATCTTTCTTCCTTGTTTCATTAATGATGATTGCATATGTACACAAAATGAATTTGTCTTCTTCCCCAAACTTTCCCCTTATCATATAACAAGTTGTATACATTTCATTTCATAATATTTGAGGATGTCAAGTTTGAGAGTGAATATTACCCTAGAACTTGCCCCTTATTCTGTATGGAATTAATGTGTTTCCAGTTATACACAGGAGAGCTGAACATTGTTAGGCAGAAATATATATATATGCATGTCTGCTATTGTTTTTACTTAGAGACTAAGTATGGTTTAAGGTAATGTGTATTGTTGCCAAGTTGACAAGGGGTGGACTGTGAAGGTTAAGCTATTGGGTCAACTCAGTCAGTTGTTTGTTCAAGCAAGCACTGGACTGACTGTATTACAAGGGCATTTATGAACTTTAGTCACCATTGACTTTACTGCAGTGGTAAATCACAGTTAGCTAGTTATAATTACATCAGTCAGGGAGATTGCCAGCAGCAATGAGTGATGCTTAACCCAATCAGTTGAATTCCTTAAAAGGGGAAGTGATTCCAGCATGGAAAGAGAATTTCCCAGCTCTTGTCTGGATAGCCAGCATCTCCCAGAATGTATCAAGAACCTGCATTGGCCCTTCATTGCAGCCCTTGGTTGCAGCCTGTCTGTGGAACCTGGACTTGTGCATCCCCACGGCTGCGTGAGAGACTCTTATAGAATTGCATACTATTGACGGATATTTCTTGTTGATTCTGTTTCTCTAGAGAACCCTGACTAATACATTGCTTCAGATAGCAAGCATCTCCTGGGAACTCAACAAAGACCTACATCAGAGTCCCTGGTTTACAGCCTGCACTGCAGAATTTAAACTTGTGCATCCCCACAGTTGTGTGAGACATTTTTATAAAATCTCATACTATTTACAGATACCTCTTGTTGGTTCTGTTTCCCTAGAGAACCCTAACTAATGCACCACTCCATGTTTCTCAGATGCCCAGGAGTCTAGGCACCAGCAGCACTCTTGGGGAGAAAGCTTCACTGATGATACCTTGATTTGGACATTTTCATGACCTCAGAACCATAAACTTGTAAGATAATACATTTCCATTGTTAAAAGCCAACCCATTTAATGTATCTGCATTTTGGCAGCTTTTGCAAACCAAAATAATAGTCTATTAAAATCATGTTGTTGCAACAATCGGGTTTCCAACAATTGGGCCCACGTGCAGGGCTGCTGTGCACAAAAAGAGCTGTGCCACACGCCCCCGCATAGGGGTGCCCCATGTGCAAGGAGTGTGCACAGCAAGGAGAGCTCCCTGGCAAGAAAAAAGCGCAGCCTGCCCAGAAGTGGCACCACACACACGGAGAGCTCATGCAGCAAGATGATGAAACAAAAATAGATGCAGTTTCCCAGTGCCACCGGATAATGCAAGTGGATGCAGAAGAACACACAGTGAATGGACACAGAGAGCAGACAATAGGGAGGAAGGGGCGAGAAATAATAAGTAAAATAAATCTTTGATATATATATACCCCACTGCCCACCCCTACCCCCACTTCTCCTACATCAACAACCTCTTTCATCAGTGTGGCATATTCATTGCATTTGATGAATAGATTTTGGAACACTGATACATTGCATGGATTATAGGTTATATTGTAGTTTACACTCTCCCCCAGTCCATTCAGTGGGTTATGGCATGATATATAGTGTCCTACATCTGTCCCTGCAATATCATTCAGGACATCTCCAAGTCCCAAAAATGCCCCATATCACACCTCTTCTTCCCTCTCCCTTCCCTCAGCAACTCTCATGACCACTGTCTCCACATTAATGATATAATTTCTTCCATTGCTAGAGTCACAATAGTTCTATAGTAGAATACCAATAAGTCCACTTTAATCCATATTTTATTCCTCCATCCTGTGGAACCTGGGATAGCAATGTCCACTCCACCTCTAAAGATTGATGGATGCAGTTCCCTGCTTGCAGTTGTAGACTCTCTTGGTTCTATGGTATGATGGTTGACCATCCTCACATCCCTGCTAGTTGACCTCTGTAAGTCAAATGAACCAGAGAGTAGGTGTTACAACTCTGCTGAGATTCAGGGCCCAGCTGGCACACAGTCAGTCCAGAGATTCATGTCTCCTGAGCACACACCAACCCCAGCACCAACCACTTTCAGTAAAAGTGACAGAAGAGGCATGTGTAGAGGTCACATCTGAGTCCAACTCTATCACACTCAGGAGCACAAATTCCAAAGCAGGGCCCACTGGCAGGGCACTGAACTCCAGAGCCACCTGCCATGACTATAGAACCTAGGTTTCTCCATAGCCCTCAGTAGCACCACGACCTGGGGTTGTATCTACTTTGGCTGTCTCTGGGATCCTGTTGAGACGTGTGTAAGCACAGCCCTTCTGATGACCTCCTGACTCATTTTTAAGTCTCTTAGCCAGATAAACTCATTTGCCTTTACCATTTCTCCCTTTCATTCAGGGTCTTTGTCTAGTTGCATCACCAGCAGGTGATTGGTAGTAATCCTTTGGCAGTAGGGGGCTCATCCCTGGGAGTCATGTCCCATGCTGGGGGAAAAGTAATGCATTTACATGCTGAGTTTGACTTAGAGAATGGCCATATTTGAGCAACATGGAGACTCTCAGGAGATAACTTTTAGGTACCCTGCATCTCTAGGTCTAGTTGAAATTTCAAGCACACAGGTTCCTAAGCTTAATCATCAGTATCAAGGGTCCATCATTGGACCATCTTTCTTCACTGGTCTTTGCCCTTGCACTTGGGGAATTGTTGCTGCTCCATTGGGGAATGTGACAGAGTTCTCCAGAATGGAAACTCAGCACTCTGTCTATTAAAAATATGTTGTTGCAACACATAGAGACACGCTCTCTCTATGTGTCAACAAGTGTGACACATAATGGGTACCGTCTACCCAATATGACAATACCCAATGAACATCCAAACATATCTATATGCATGCCTTGGAGAACTCCCTCCCATCCATGCATTTCCCATCAATGACACCCCACACCAGTGCTCCTCCCCTGCCATAGTTGAACCCCTCTGTGATCCAAAACTTCTTAAAAAATAAAGGTTGATATATTGCCAAATTCAATTAATAGGAAAATGAAATATTAATGATAGATTTAAAGATTAGAAATAGAATAGATAATAATTTAGAAAAACTAAAATAAAGTAAAAAATAAATTAGCATATTAAAAATGAAAAATATCGTAATACCTTTTTTTGTTATGCCTTTCATCACTGTAACTGTAATTAGTGTTGCTCTGTATGTACAGTGGCAAGGCAATCTCTTCCATACCTTCCTCAGTGTCTAAATACTTAAAAAAAATTTTTTTATTATGTCTTCAAAAAAGTTTTAGGTCATGGTAAAGTCACATATACAATATAGGGGACTCCCATATACCTAACATCAAAATCTTTCCCCCATTCCCCAGCATTGATCTTTTTACATGTGAATGTTATATTTACTATAGCTGATGCACAGGAACCTCTTATTTTTTTAGTGTAAATTTTTTTGTGTGATGTATATATCCTCAAAAAAATACAATTAACAAAAATGATGTGGTGGGGGATGGGGAGTGGGTTATATGGGAACCTCTTATGTTTTTGTTTTTTTATGTTTTTTTAATGTAACATTTCTTGTGATCTATTAACTTTAATTTAAAAAAAAAGGAAATGAAAACAGTAAAGGAATATGAACATTTTTTTAATTTTTAAAAATAAAAGAAACATAGCTACCAACCATGGTTACATTATGGTTTACATTTTAGACTTTACACTTTCATAATTTTTGGTGAACTTTAACATGGCCTATACCCATAATTGCATGATCTTATGGCACACTTCCATTGCCCCCAGTTATTCCCTCTTCCATCTATTCTATTCCTCTCTCCCTCTCCCCTCAGCCTGCCCTAGTTTTGATTACTTAAATGGGGCAATATTAAAGTTTTAGGAAAAAATGAAACTTAAAATCAAAAAAGAACTGTGAAATAAAACCTCTAGGCAAGAGAGAGAAATTGATCAACAGAGCAAAAGCACCAACATAAACAGATGCCTAGGTATCAACAAAAGGTAACCCATGCTAAGAAACAGGAAGATATGTCCCAGTGAAAAGAACAAACTACAAATTTAGATAAGACTCAGAATTTAAGACAACAAATAAATGATGTTCACAGAAACCTCCTTAATCAATATAAGGAGATGAAGGAAAATTTGACTAAAGAAACAAAGGACATTAAGATGATACTGTGTGAGTCTAAAGAACAATTTGCAAGCCTGCAAAAAAAAAAAGGCAACAAAGCTTATGAGAAGGAAAGACCCCATGGATGATATATGATATATTTAAGGTACCAAAAGAGAAAAACTCCTGCTTAAGAATGCTTTATCTGGCAAAACTATCCTCCAGAAATGAAGGCAAGTTTAAACTCTTTACAGAAAAACAAAAACAAAAACTTAGAAAGTATGTTACCAAAAGACTAAATGTACAAGCTATATTAAAGGATGTATTACAGCCTGAAGTGAAAAGACAAGGTAAAGAGCCCTGGAGAAGAGTGTAAAAATGGAGGACATAAGTAAGAGAAATTGAAAGGGTAAAATACAGACAATACTAAAATATGGCAACAGAAAACCAAGGGATAAATGGACAAAGTAAGGAACACCTTTATAGTGTACACCGAATGTTAATGGATCAAACTTCCCAATTAAAAGACATAGACTAACAAAATGATGGAAAAAAAAAACATGAGTCATGTATTTTTTTGTGTACAGGAGACTCACCTTAGAATTCAGACTGAAGTGAAAGTTTAGGAAAAGACATTTTATGCTAATAGCAATATTAAAAAAAAGAGTGAGTGTAGTGATATTAATATCAGATATAATAGGTTTTATTTTTTAATTTTTATTCTTTTAGATTTATTTTATTTATTTCTCTCCCCTCCCCACCCCCCGCCATTGACTGCTCTCTGTGTCTATTCACTGTGTGATCTTCTGTGTCTACATGCATTCTTGTCAGTGGCAATGGGAATCCATGTCTCTTTTTTGTTACATCATCCATCTTGCTGTGTTAGCTCTCTGTGGGTGCAGTGCCATTCCTCGGCAGGATGTGCTTTTTTTCTTGGGGGACACTCTCCTTACAGGGCACACTCCTTGCATTTGGGGCACCCCCATGTGGGGGCACCCCTGAGTAGAACGGTACTCCTTGCACATGGCAGCTCTGCACATGGGCCAGCTCACCGCATGGGTCAGGAGGCCCTGGGTATTGAACCCAGGACCCTCCCATATAGTAGGCAGATGCTTTATCAGTTGAGCCATGTCCATTTCCCTGAAATAGATTTTAAACGCAAAAATTGTTATAATAGATGAAGAAGGTTACTATATATTAATAAAAAGGACAATTCACCAAGAAAAAATAGCAATAATATTTATGCTTCTAACATAGGTGCCCAAAAATTAATGATGTACACATTGGCAAAATTAAAGGGAGAAATAGACACCTCTACAATGATATTGGAGACTTCAAAAGAGTCCACTCTCAGCATTTAAATACAACATCTGGACAGAGGATAAATAAGGAAACAGAGCTTAAATAATATGATAAATGAACTAGATCTAATAGACATTTCAAAAGTATTACACCCCAAAACAGCTAGATATATATTCTTCATAAGTGCTCATGGATCTTTCTCCAGGATAGACCATATGTTGGACATAAGTAAGATCTCAATAAATTTAAAATCATTAAAATTACACAAAACACTTTCTCTGATCATAACAGAATAAGGTTGGAAATTAATAGCAGGAGGAAAATGAAAAATTCAGAAATATATGGAGATTAAATAATACATGCTTAAAAAATCAGTGAAAGAAGACATTGCAAGATAAACCAGTAAATATCTCAATGTAAATGAAAATGAGAACACAACATAGCAAAACTTATGGAATACAGCAAGGCATTGCTGAGAGGGAAATTTATAGCCTCCAGTGCTTGTATTTAAAAAGAAGAAAGAACTGAAATCAAAGACATAACTGCACACCTGGACGAATTACAAAAAGAACAGCAAACCAATCCCAAAGCAAGCAAAAAGAAACAAACAATAAAGATTAGTGCAGAAATAAATGAATGGAGAATTTTTTAAAAATAAAGTCAACAGAACTAAAAGTTGGTTCTTCGAGAAGACAAAAAATATAAACCTTTAGCAGTACTAACAAAGAAAAAGAGAGAGAAAATTCAACTAAAAATCTGAAATGACAAGGGTTTTCATTACCAATGATCCAGCAGAAATGAAAGAGATCATAAGAGGATATACTAAGAACAACTGTATGCCAACAAACTAGACAACCCTGATGAAATTGACAAATTTTTGGAAATACATGAACAAACCACACTGACCCTAGAAGAAATAGCAGACCTCATCAGACCAATCACAAGTAAAGAAATTGAAACAGTCATTAAAACCTCCCCAAATGAAAAGTCCAGAACCAGATGGCTTCACAAGTGATTCTATCAATTATTGAAGGAAGATGTAATAACAATCTTGCTCAAACTCTTCCAAAACATTGAACAAGGGACACTACCAAACTCATTCTATGAAGCTAACATGACCCTAATGCCAAAGCCAAATAAAGATATTACAAAAAAAGAAAATTATTAACAGATTTCTTTAATGAATATAGATGCAGAAATCCTCAAGAAAATAATTGCTAACTGAATCCAAAAACAAAAAATTATACATCACGATCAAGAGGGCTTTATATCAGGCATGCAAAAGGGGCTCAACATAAGAAAATCAATCAGTGTAATACATCACATTAATAAAGTAAAGAAAAATCACATGATCATTTCAATTGATGCAGAAAAAGCATTTGACAAAATACACACCCTTTCTTGATAAAAAAAAACACTCTGAAAGATAGGAATAGAAGAAAACTTTTTCAAGATGATGAAGGGCACATATGAAAAATTCATAGCTAACATTGTATTCAATGAAGAAAGACTGAAAGTTTTCCACTGAGATCTGGAACAAGACAAGAATGCCCACTCTCCCCAGTTTTTCAATATGGTGCTAGAAGTTCTAGCTAGAACAATTAGGCATAACAGAAATAAATGATGCCCAAATAGGAAAGGAAGAAGTAAGTTTAATTATTCACTGATGATATGATCCTATACTTAGAAAATCCCCAAAAAATCCACAACAAAAATATAACTTACAGATGATTTCAAATCTTGTGATACAAAATTAATACACAAAAATCAAGTGTTTCTATATACTACTAATCTAATGCACAATCTGAGGAAGAAGTCAGAATAAAATTCCATTTATAATAGCAACTAAAAGAATCAAATATTTAAGAATGATTTTGACCAAGGTCATAAAGGACCGCTATTAGAAAACTATAAAACACTGCTAAAAGAAACCAATGATGACCTTAATAAATGGAAACATGTTCTATGTTCATGGGTTAGAAGACAAAATATCGTTAAGGTGTTGGTTCTACCCAAACCGATCTACAGATTTAACACTATCCTGATAAAAATTCCAATATCCTTTTTATAGAATGGGAAAAGCCAATTATCAAATTTATCTGGAAGAGTAGGAGTCCCCAGATAGTAAAAAAACAATATCTTAAAAAGGAAAAATAAATTTGGAGAATTTTCACTCCCAGGCTTTAAAGCATATTACTTAGCTACAGTGGTAAAAACAGCATTGTACTTGCATAAAGACAGACAGACTGACCAATGGAACAAATTGAGAACTAAGAAAGAAACCCTCACGTCTACTGTCAAGTGACTTTTGACAAAGCTATCAATTTGTTTTGGGTCAAAATAGCCTATTAAACAAATGGTGCTGGGGAAATTGGAGATCCGTGTCTAAAAGAAAGAGGACCCTAATCTCATACCTTATAGAAAAAATTAATTCAAAACGGATCAAGGACCTAATATGAAAACTAGAACCAAAAATGCCTAGAAGAAAATGTAGGGGAAAATCTTCAAGATGATGTGGTTGTTGGTGGTTTCTTGGACCTTACATCCAAGCACAAGCAACAAAAGAAAAAAATAATAGATAAAATGGGACTGCCTCAAAATTAAGCATGTTTGTTCTTCAAAAGAGTTTGTCAAGAAGATAAAAAGGCAGCCTACTCAATGAGAAAAATATCTTCAGACACTATATATCTGATAAAGAATTTATCTGTGTTATATAAAGAGATCAGACAACTTAACAACAAAATGCCAAGCAACCCAATTAACAAATGGACAAAAGAATAGACATTTAACTGAAGTGGAAATACAAATGACAAAAAAAAAAAAACCACATGAAAATATTTCAACATCACTAGTCATTAGGGAAATGTAGATTAAAACTACAATGAGTTATCATCTCATCCCATACAGAATGATCACTATTTAAAAAACAGGAACACTCCTGCACTCTTGATGGGAGTATAAACTGGTGTAGCCTTTGTGGAAGAGGATTTGGTGTTTCCTCAGGAAACTAAATATAGAACTGCCATATAATCTAGCAATCCCACTAATAGGAATATATTCAGAATAACAAATGTTTGCACTCTAATTCATAGTGGCATTATTCACAATTGCCAAAAGATGGAAACAACATAAGTGCCTATCAACTGATGAATGGATAAATGATATGTAATATATTAATATGATGGAATATTATTCCATTATAAGAAGAATCAATTGGGGAAGCACATGACAACATGCCCTTTTTTTTAAAAAGATTAATTTTTATTTATTTCTCTCCCCTTCCTCTACACCCCTCCCCCCAATTATCTGCTCTCTGTGTCCACTCTCTGGGTGTTCTTCTGTATCTGTATGCATTTTTGTTAGTGGCACTGGAAATCTGTGTCTCTTTTTGTTGCATCAGCTTGCTGCATCAGCTCTCTATGTGTGCAGTGCCACTCCTGGGCAGGCTGCATTTTTTTTTCATGAAGGGCGGCTCTCCTTACAGGGGGCACTCCTTTCACATAGGGCTCCCCCATGCGGGGACACCCCTGCATGGCATGGCACTCCTTTCCTGCATCAGCACTGTGCGTGGGCCAGCTCACCACATGGGTCAGGAGACCCTGGGTTTGAACCCTGGACCTCCCATATGGTAGGCAGATGCTCTATCAGTTGAGCCACATCTGCTTCCCATGGAGGATCCTTGAGAATATTACGTTGAGTGAAATTAGCCAGACATAAAAGAATGAATATTGTATGGTCCCACTGAAATGAACTAACTACAATGAATTGTTCTATGGAGTTGGACTATGAAGTTTAGGTTGGTGGGAGAATGTGGGATGAGAAGGGGGAGAAGATGTTGGATGTATGAGGAATATTTAATAAGGTCAAATGTAAGTATGTGGTAATGGCTGGACTTGATGGTAACACATTACAGTATAATGAAATTAATATACACTGTTGATTTATGGAAGTGATTGTGGCTGAAATGAGTACTCTAGGAAGATTAATACTAGTTGGAGGACAACTGAAGGATAATATTGGGAATGTATAACAATGATTTTGGCAGTAGATGAGGATTGTGGTTAATATTATAAATATAAGTATGTTCTCCTACTACAAGGTGTTAAAAATGTGGTAATATGGGGGAAATTATAACTAATATAATTTATAGACATTACAGCTTTGTAATGTTTTTATAGCAAAAGCAAAGCTGATACCATGTTAATGCTAAAGGTAAAAAAAGAATATGGAGTTTGGTTTTATAATAAATTAAAATATAATTGTATAAATACAATTAAGTATTTTTTCTCTTCTTCAGTTTTTTTTTTGTTAATAAGGAGACCTTACTATGCCATTTAACTAACATGTGTTCATCTGTGTATCTTCTGAACATTAGAGGAAGAACTGAGTAGTTGGAATTAGATGAGATAAAAGTGCCTGGAAAGAACTTTTTAGGAGTAAAGTTTCCATAATGTTACTACTAAATGCCTTTTTCTATTTTTTTTTTTTAAATTTGAAACAGTTTTAAATAAAAGACTGAGAGGATCCAAGATGGTAACAGAGTAAGAAGCTCCAACAATCAGCTTGCCCCACAGGGCAACTAATTATCAGTCAGGATCTATCTGGATCAACAGTTTGGGGGCTCTGGAGAACGGAAGAGCACAGTGCACCATCTAAGGAAGAACAGTAAAAGGAGACTGTAGAATGATGCAGCCTTTATGGAAAATAGTTTGGCAGTTCCTCAAGAAACTAAATATAGAACTGTAGTATGATCCAGCAATCCCATTTCTTGAAATATATTCAGAAAACTGAAAGCAGGGACACAAACTGACATTTGCACACCTATGTTCATAGCAGCATTATTCACAATTGCTGAAATATGGAAACAACCCAAGTGTCCATCAACCAATGAATGAATAATCAAAATGTGGTATATACATGCAATGGAATACTATTCAGCTGTAAGAAGAAATGAAATTGGGATGCATATGACATATGACAGCATAGATGAAACCCGAGGATATTATGTTGAGTGAAATAAGTCATACATAAAAGGACAAATATTGTATGGTCTCATTAATATGAACTAAAACAATGGGTTAACTCATGGAGGTGCTACTCTAGTGTATAGGTTACTAGGAAATTGAATGTGGCTTTGAAATGGGAGCTGATGCTTAATGTATGTAGAATTTTTAATAAGGTTTATTGTAAATGTGTAGAAATAGAGTTGATGGCAATACATTATAGTGAGTATAACTAACACTGCTTTTTATAAATAAGGTTGTGTCTAAAAGGGGTAGCCTGTGGATATAATATTTCAATTGAAAGGAAGCTAGAGAATAATGTAGAGACTATATAATATAGTGATTTTGGTGGTTGATGAAGATTGTGGCTAATAGTATAAGGATAAGAATGTTATTCCTTTATAAAGTGTTAAGTATTTGTTGATACATGGGAAAATTACAGCTAATATAATTTATGGATTATAATTAACAGTAATATAATATTTTTGCAGCAATGGAATGGCAAAGAAGATATATTAATTCTAAGGAACAACAATGGGGAGGATAAAGGACTATGGAATTTTTCCTTTTGAAGTAATGGAAACATTCTAAAATTCACTGAGGTGATGACAGCACAACTCTATGATGAAAATGAGAACCACTGAGTATACACATTGAATGGCCTGTACAAAGCATGGGGTTGTATAACACAGGAAATCTTATCATGGAAGATGGATTGTTGTTAACAAACAAATATGAGAACATTTTCTCATGAACTATAACAAGAATATTAATACAGAGTTTCATTATCCAGATTGGTTGGGGGGGAAATATACCAAATGTAAGATATTGGCTATAGTTAGTAGAAACTTTTTCATTATTTGTAACAACTGTTTCACAACAATTCAAGGTGTTGGCAGTGGAATAACGTGTGGGAGCTCTATATGATGATATGCCTGTTTGTTTTGTAAGTTCACAACTTATACTATATACTTATTATTTATGGATGTTTATGGATGAATGATAAACTTAAATAAAAAATTTTAAATAATGATAAAAGGAGACATTGTTGAGAAAATGAAAAGACAAGGCACACGCTGAGAGACAAAAACCCATGTTTGGGGAGCAGATGTGACTCAAGCAGTTGAGTGCCTGCCACATGGGAGGTCCCAGCTTTGGTTCCCAGTACCTCCAAAAGAAGACAAACAATGAGCAGACAAAGAGCGCATATTGAACAAACACATCAAGCAGACAGTGAGCAAAAACAGTAAACAGACAATGAAAAAAAACAATGAGCAGTGAGCATAAAATGAGCAAACAATGAGCAAAAACAATGAGCAAACAACAGACAAGAAGCAAAAAAAGATGAGCAGGGAGTGGATGTGGCTCAAGCAATTGAGTGCCTGTCTTCTACATAGGAGGTCCCAGGTTTGGGACTAAACAAAACAGACAATGAGCATAAACAATGAGCAGGCAAAGATTGCAAACAACCAAAAACAATTAGCAAAAACAACTAGCAAAACAGATGAAGGCACCATCTCAGGGATGCAGGGAAACCTATTTTTGATAAAGGATTGTATCCAAAATATACAAAGAACTCTTAAAACTCAACAATAAGAATATAAACAACCCAATTAAAAATGGGCAAAAGATCTTTAAAGACACTTCATCAAGGAGGAGTACAAATGACAAAGATATGAAAAGATGTTCAACAACTTATGTCATTAGGAAATTGCAAATTCAAACAACAGTGTAGTAAACACTACACATTTATTTTAATGAATAAAATCTAAAAATTAGACAGTACCAAATATGGATGAGTATGTCGAACAACAGAAAATCTCATTCATTGTTGATGAGAATACAAAATGTACTGTCATTTTGGAAGACAGTTGGGCTGTTTCTTACTAATTTAAACATGGTCTTACTATAACAATCACACTCCTAGATATTTACCCAACAGGTTTGAAAACTCATGTTCACACAATAACTTGTACATAAACGTTTATAGCAACTTTTAGTTTTATAAGAACTAGAAGCAACCAAGTTACCCTTCAAAATGTGAATGAATAAACGAACTGTTGTGCATCCATACAATGGAATATTATTCAGCAATTAAAAGAAATAAGCTATCAAACCATGAAAAGGAATAAAATAACCTTAAATGTGCATTGCTATGTGAAAGAAGTCTGTCTGGACAAACTGCAGACTTAGATTCAAATTATATAACATTCTGGAAAAGACAAAACTCTAGATAGTAAAAACCTCAGTCGTTGCCAGTGGTTCAGGGAAATGGGAGAAGAATGAGGTGAGACAGAGAATTTTTATGACAGTGAGACTATTCTGTATGATACTGTTATGGTAGCTGCAAGGCAACAGAACTTTCAAGCAAAAACATTGAACTTTAATATATGAAGAAATCATTTAGAAGATCAAGGGATCTCAAGAAGGAATGGGACCTATGATAAGAATCTGACGGTATTAAAAATATATGAAATAAACTCACTGAAGGGGTGGAAGGAAAAGTAACTTTGGAACTTAAGTAACTTTGGAAATGAAAGGAATCTATAAGATAAAAGGCAAAAGGGGCTGCATATAAGTATTGTATTCTAGTTGATAAAGTTGTTTGTCTTAGAGATATAGGTTAACAATTTTAAAACCACTTTATATGTATACTGGAATTTAATAATTAAATAAATGAATGGCAGATGGTGAAAGTGAGGTTTCTTACAGTTGAAGAACTAGTAAGAGGGAAGCGGACATGGCTCAACTGATAGAGCATCTGTCCACCATATGGAGGGTCCAGGGTTCGATCCCCAGGGCCTCCTGACCCATGTGGTAAGCTGGCCCACGTTCAGTGCTGCCGTGCACAAAGAGTGTCGTGCCACGTAGGTGTGCCCCATGTGCAAGGAGTGTGCCCCACAAGGAGAGCTGCCCTGCATTAAAAAAGTGTAGCCTGCCCAGGAGTGGTGCTGCACACATGGAGAGCTGATGTAGCAAGATAACACAACAAAAAAGGGACACAGTTTCCCAGTGCCGCTGGATAATGCAAGCGGACACAGAAAAACACACAGTGAATGGACACAGAAAGCAGACAACAGGGGGACAAAGGGGGAAGGGGAGAGTGAGGGGATGGGGAGGGGGAGGGGATGGGGAGGGGGTGGGGAGGGGGAGGGGATGGGGAGGGGGTGGGGAGGGGGGATAGGGGAGGGGGCAGGGAAGTGAGAGAAATAAATAAAAAATTTAAAAACTAGTAAGAATTTACAGATAAGCAAGAGAGTAGACTAAAATGATTCACATGATGATGGTTTACAGTTGGAGACATAATTATAAACTCATGTTTAGCTTAACATAGATACATATGGTCATATATAGAAATTTATAGATGTATGTATATATACAGGTTAGGATATATATATACCTTTATTGCTATGTCAGCTAAGAGGGCAATGGCACTCCAATAGTAATGAGCACACCTAGCTTCCAGATCTCATGTTCTAATACCATTTTCAAATGAAAGGAATCAGGGCTCCTTGGTGAAATGGCTGATTCTAGGATTAAGGCAGGAAATATGCAAGGTGAACCTGGAGTATTTTGCCATGCCAGGAGTAAAGAAGTGCTTAAATAAACAAAACAAAAGCAAGCCTACATTGATGGGGGTATATCAAAGGGACATAGGAGCCATTTGAAAGAACTGCAAATGGCCAAATCTGGAAAAATTTGAACATCAAAATAAATAAAATAGCACTGAACTATAACCCAAAGTAAAAAATAAGTATGCATGAGTCCATACCAGTATCAATAAATGATTAAATAAATAAATGGGAAGAGACAAATCTCCTTTACAGAAGAATTCTAAATAATGTATATAGATACTCTACCCTCAAGGAGGGGGACTATAAATCTCCACTTCTAAGTATGGGCTCTGTATAGTGACTTCCTTCCAAAGAATACAGTATGAAAAGAAGGAATAAAAGAGAAATCACATAAGATATAACAACCCTTTATTTCTTTATACAGATAAGCACTCCCTGAGCCAGGTAATCAAAGTCAATACCAACAGTGATACATTGTGTTGATATGTTATATCCTGGAAATGATGTGCTGAAAATATCACTTCACCTCTGTGATTTTCCTCCCCAAATCCCATCAGTCTAGCCATGAAAAAAAAAAAACCTCAGACAAATTCCAATAGTGTGGCATCCTATAAAAACCTGATCAGTACTCCTCTGAATTGTCAAGGTCATCAAAAACAAGGAAAGTCTGAGATGCTGTAATAGTCAAGAGGCTATTAAGGAGACATGAAACCTAAATTTAAAGTGGCACCATGGGTAGTATCCTGGAACAAAAAGGATATTGGGCAAAAACTAAGGACACATGCATAAAATATAGACTTTAGTTAATAATACCGTATCAATGCTGGTTCATAAATTTTGACAAATATACAATACTAATGTAAAATGTTAGTAATAGGAGAAATTGAATGTGGGGTATATGAGAATTCTTATACCCCAGGACCTGTTTGGCTGAAGAAGAATCTTGTATAGTAAAATAAACAGAAACACTTTTACCTGACTCTGTAAATCTTTGAGTGTCTAATTTAGAAGTTTGGTCATTTATTAAGAATTACAGTATTTATACCGCTGATCATTACTGTCTAATACAAACAGATGAATAAAGATTTTTATTTCTAACTCAAATTTTGGACATTTATAAGATCATTATTGAGCATAGAGTTATACCCTGGATTAGACTAAGCAAATGACATATTTTACAGTAGATTAAGGAGCTTTCTTTTGCCTCCAAAGTTATATAGAAAAAAATGTTTCCTAAGTTTTGGAAATCAAAAATTAAATTTTGCAGATTACTATAAAGTTAAAATATAGTGCATTTGATTATTAATATTTCTCATTTGCATTATCTATATACTGTAATAAGCATATAAAGTGTTTTTAATGAAACATCTGTATAACAAGTTATTACTCAGATTTCTCTTACTTTAAAAAAAACAAAAAAGCAAACAACTTCCAAATGTTTACATATTATCTTTAAAAACAGTTACCACGTAAGTGATTATATAATGACTCAAACAGGACTTTGAAATGACATTTGGTTAAAACATATGTTTGGAGTCAGACAAAGCTGAGTTCTTAGATCTGACTCTGCCATCTACTATCTACGCGACCTTGAGTGAGTTACTTAATTTATTTTGAATCCCCTCCTCTCTTCTGTAAATAGAGACCATAGTTTTTCCCTTATTTTATAATAAATTTAAATGAATAAATATGTATTAAATACATCTCAATTTTTGGCAAATTGTAAACCTTCAATAATGTCAGATATTATTATTTTTAATAATAATTAGCACAGTACCTCATTAATGCTCTAAAATAGTATTTACTATTTTTCACCATGCCTTTCCACATACGGGTATAACCTTCTTATAAAAGTCATTGGAGTTTGTGTTTCTGTGTGATGGAGCTGGACTCAGATGTGATCTTTTTCCACAAGCCTCTCCTGTTATTTTCACCAGACTGTAATTGATGCTGGGGTGTAATATATACCCAGGGGACCTGAATCTCTGGACTGACCATATGATAGCCAGGCCCTGAGCCTCAACAGACTTCAGCTCCTACATTCTGGTTTATTGGACTTACCCCACTCAGCTTACATAGAGGTGAAGAAGGTCAACCACCACACCAGGGAGCCAAGAGTGCCTATAACTGAAAGCAGGAGGGCTGCACCCAGCATCCATGTGGAATCTAAGTCCCCTCTTGATATAGATGTGGAGTGGACACAACCAATCCAAGGTCCACAGGATGGAGGAATAGCATATGGATTAGAGTGGACTTACTGATATTCTATTCATGGACTATTGTGATTAGTAATTGAAGAAAATGTGGCACTGGTGTGGAGAAAGTGGCCATGGTGGCTGCTGGGTGGTAAAAACAGCATTGTACTTGCATAAAGACAGACAGACTGACCAATGGAACAAACCGAGAACTAAGAAAGAAACCCTCACATTTCTGTCAAGTGACTTTTGACAGAGCTATCAGTTTGTTTTGGGTCAAAATAGCCTATTAAACAAATGGTGCTGGGGAAATTGGAGATCCGTGTCTAAAAGGAAGAGGACCCTAATCTCACACCTTATAGAAAAAATTAATTCAAAATGGATCAAGGACCTAATATGAAAACTAAAACCAAAAATGCCTAGAAGAAAATGTAGGGGAATGGGAGGAAGAGATGGGATGTGGGGGCGTTTTCGGGACTTGGAGTTGTCCTGAGTGATTCTGCGGGGACAGTTGCCGGACACTGTATGTCCTCCCATGGCCCACGGGGTGGAACGTGGGAGAGTGTGGGCTATGATGTGGACTGTTGACCATGACGTGCAGCGGTGCTCAGAGACGTATTCACCAAATGCAATGAATATCTCATGATGATGGAGGAGATTGTTGCTATGGGGGAAGGAGTGGGGTGAGTGGGGTAGGGGGTATATGGGGACTTCAAAAAAAAAAAGTCATTGGTGATGACACCACTACATTTTATAAGCTTCACTTGGGAAAGCTTTGCACATCTAAAGGCTTCAGCCGCATTCTTGGATGGCCTCCTTTTCGGTTGGTATTTATGGTAAATAAAGGAACACAGCACTATTTTCTCCCATCTCACCCTGCAACTAAGATGCTGCTGTTGCATCTGCCTTGCAGGATATTGTGTGCAGTGAAGTGCAATTAATTAAGGAAAGGTTAAGTGCACATTTGATTCCAAAAATATAAGGTGCTAATTCAAGTCCAAACTTGTTTTCAAAATGTAGCACCTCAGAAATAACTGAACCATGAGTAGTGTGAATAAAAGGAAATATCACACTAGATAATCCCCACATCTTCGCCATTTTTATGCCCAGCAAAAGATCAGGTTTCAAGAATCTATGAACAAAACTGGATAATCAATAAGAGGAATATTTATCCTAGCTATCTCCCCTTTTTGAGCAGTTGAAATTCACATTATTTTCATAAAACACTTCTTATAAAGCAATGACAAACTCTGAGTTAGCATTACTGGAAACGAATGTTTTCCATTTTTACTTGCAGAGTGTCAGCTCTACTTTACTCTTGTAAATGTATGGGGGCATGGCTATGTAGGCGATGGTTCCAGAATATAAACATGGATTAGGAGGAAGCATAGACACAATAAAAGAAAAGAAAAAAATTAAAAGGGATCATATTCTAACTAAAGGAGTGAGAGGAGAATAGGAAAAAATAGAGAAAAATAGAAATTTATGAAAGCATTATCTTTGAAATGGTAACTAAAGAGATGCAACAAAAATGAGTACATAACAAAAAGGCTTGACCTCGCCTGAGCTTTTGATCACATGTGTTGTGAGACATAAAATACCAGATCGAGAAAAGAGGGTATTGTGAAAGGATACTGCATTTTTTAAATTGAAGCAATAAATTATACCTGGAATCTCCCCAGAGGCCTATAAATAGGAACCTGAAAGCATTTCCTTCTATTTATTTTATAAGCATAATAAACTTTATCAGCTTTTAGTATTGGAAACTTGTGCAATATTTATAGGCTGCTTACTTTCGATGTTATTCAGGAGATAGTATCAGGAGGCTAATGAAAAAGAAAATTGGGGTGGGGTTAAGGGACATTTTTCCTCTTGTTCAACAATCAAGATTTATCACAAGGATTTATCATTTTGCTTCCTGGCCCATTCACTAGTACCAGTATAGAGTTACCCTGCCTAGCCTGAGATATAATTAGGCTGGCCACAGACACACAGCCTTGCTCTCTAGAATGTCATTATAGATAATCTCTTTGCACCAACAGAAATAATGACTGTGCTCTCAGCCTCCAATGAGGAGAAATTAATAGAGGATAGAGGAAATTAAGAGCAGAAAAGTGACTTAAGGTAGCTCTTATGTAGCATGCGGCCAGATCAATAATGGAAAGACTTTTTCCAAAGCCACCATCTCGCAGAAGGCTTCAGCAACTTGTCAATGGCAAAAGAGCATGTGGTGCTCTTGACCTTAAGAGCAGGCAGGTTTTATACTTAGAAGTGGTAAAGGACAACTCATCCAGGATTTAAATTTCTTTATATCATGCATATCTCAAGATTTTGTATAAAAGACATAAATTTAAAATCTAGGAACTCTCAAATAATCTTTACAAAATTCTTCCCAGTACCTCCACATCTCTGGTTTGTCAAAAAGGTTCTTGCCAAATACCACGTTTTTATGTGGCTTTCAAAGATTTCTCAAACATCTCAGGGCCTACATGAGTAATGGCTGCTTCTACCCCTGAATCTTTATAGATGCTCATACAGATTGGTCCAGCTGTTTTCAGATTTTTATCCATTGATGTCATCTTGCTATTGTCATTCCTATATCAAAATTGCTTTACAGTGCTTTCAGCCTGCACTAACTGATTTGTTAAATGTCTTCAATTCCATCACTGCCTCTCCTATAGTATAGGAGGGGGCTGGTGCTTATTCAGCCTCTCTGGGCAACTGCAGAGGCTTTCAGCCCACACAACTTGGACACTTGGACACCTTGCAAGTCATCCCCCAATAGTATAGGAGAGGAGCTGTGTTTTCTCAGCCTCTCTGGGCAATCACTTTCACACCACATGGACTGTTTTGCTGAGTGCCGGGGGCTCCACCCCCACCCCCTCCATAGGATAGGAGGGTGCTGGTATTTTCTTAGTCTCTCCAGGCAACTGCAGGCACTTTTGGCCTACATTAAATGGACTGTTGGGTGTCTGCAGCTATACCCCAACCCCTGATAGGACAAGAGAAGGACAATGTTTCTCCTGACTGGACTGTTGGGTGCCTGTGGCTCCACCCCCATCCTCCAATAGGATAGGAGGGGGCTGGAGTTTCCTCAGCCTCTCTGGGCCATTGCAGGTGCTCTTGGCCTGCACAGACTGGTTTATTGGACACCTGTGGTTCCATCCTCTTCCCTTGGCCTTGGCCTGCATGGCTTGGATTACTACACATGGCTACAGCTCTGCCCCATACTCTTGGCATGGGAGAAAGGTGGAAAAAGGTTCATTGGTTCCTGGGGCAAAGCAGGCAGCTTACAGTACCAACTACATCATCAGCTCCTATTACACAACCAACTCAAGAGAAAGGGCAAAAAAGCACTAAACTAAAGTGAGAAACTGTACCCAGTATAAATACATCTAGTAAGCCAGATGCCAAGACACCAACAAAAATTATAATTCATATCAAGAAAAAGGAAGATATGGTTCAGTTAAAGGAACAAGATAAGCCTCCAGATGACATAAAGGAGTTGAAACAACTGATGGTCAAACAAATTTCCTTAGTAACTTTGATGAGATGGTTAAAGAGATTTAGGATATTAAGAAGATAGGGGACAAACACAAAGAAGAATTTGAAAGCATACATTGAAAAGTAGCAGATCTTATAGGTATGAAAGTCACAATAAATGAAACAAAATACACCAGAGGCATATAACAGTAGATTTGAGGAGGCAAAAGAAAGGATCAGTGAGCTTGAAGACATGACCTCCAAAAGCAAACATACGAAAGAACAGGTAAAGAATGAATGGAAAAAATAGAACAGGGTTTTAGGGAATTAAATGATGGCAAGAGATGTACAGACCTACATGCCATGAGTGTCACAGAAGGAGAAGAGAAGGGAAAAAGGACAGAAGGAATATTTGAAGAAATAATGGTAGAAAATGTCCCAACTCTATTGAAGGACATAGACATCCATGTCCAAGAAACACAATGTATTTCCATCCGAATAAATCTGAATAGGTCTACTGTGAGACACATATAATCAGAATGTCAAATGGCAAAGATAAAGAGAAAATTCTGAGAGCAGCAAGAGAAAAGTGATGCAACACATGCATTAAATAGAACATCTTGGCAGAGGATCAAGAAAGAGAGAGCTTGAATAATATAATAAATGAACTAAACCTAAAAGACATATATAGAACATTGCACACCATAACATCAGGATAAACATTTTTCTTAAATGCTCATGTTCCTTTCTCCAGGATAGACCATATGTTGGGTCAAAAAGCATTTCTCAATAAATTCAACACAATCAAAATTATTCAAAGCAATTTCTCAGATTATAATGGAATAACACTGGAAATCAACAACAGGCAGAAAAAAGGAAAATTCACAAATGTATGGAGATTAAATAACACACTCTTAAATAATCAGTGATTCAAAGAAGAAATTGTGAGAGAAATCAAAAAATATCTTGAGATGAATGAAAAAGAGAATATAACATATGAGAAGCTGTGGGATGCCCTCTGTGTACAAAAAAAAAAAAAAAAGAAGAAAGTAAAATCAATGATCTAACTACCTAGCTAGAGGAATTAGAAAAGAAACAGTAAAATAATTTCTTTTTTTTAAAGGAGATTTTGTTGCATTTTTAAAAAAAGATTTATTTTTTATTTCTTTCTCTCCCCTTCCCCCCTCCCCCGCCCTGGTTGTCTGCTCTCTGTGTCCATTTGCTGTGTGTTCTTCTGTGACTGTTTCTGTCCTTAAGAATGGCACAGGGAATCTGTGTTTCTTTTTGGTGCATCATCTTGCTGTGCCAGCTCTCCACGTGTGCAATGCCATTCTTGGGCAGGCTGCACTTTCTTTCGCACTGGGCGGTTCTCCTTACAGGGCACACTCCTTGCCCATGGGGCTCCCCTATTCGGGGGACACCCCTGCGTAGCACGGCACTCCTTGTGCGCAACAGCACTGTGCATGGGCCAGCTCCACACGGGTCAAGGAGGTTTGAACCACGGACCTCCCATGTGATAGGCGAATGCCCTATCCATTGGGCCAAGTCTGCTTCCCAAACTAATTTCAAAGCAAGCAGAACAAATGAAATAACAAAGATCAGAGTGGAAATAAAGGAAATTGAGAACAAGAACAAAAAAACCCAATAGAATTAACAAAACCAAAATTTATTTCTTCAAGAAGATTAACAAAATTGACAAACCTTTAATTAGACTGACAAAGAATAAAAGAGAGAAGGTGGCAATAAATAAAATACAAGATGAAAATGGGGACATCACTATTGACCCTGCAGAAATAAAAGAGATCATAAGAGGATATAATGAACAGCTGCATGTCAACAAACTAGACAATGTAGATGAAACGGACAGATTCCTAGGAACATACAAACAACCTACATTGATCCTAGACCTCAACGAACCAATCACAAGAGATTGAAATATTCATCAAACAACTCCCCAAAATTAAAATCCCAGAACCAGGTGGTTTCACTGGTGAGTTCTATCACACATTCAAAGAAGACGTAGTAGTAATGTTACTCAAACTCTTCCAAAAAATTGAACAAGAAGGAACACTACCAAACTCATTTTATGAAGCCAATATCACCCTAATAGCAATGCCAGATAAAGTTACAGACCAATTTCCCTAATAAATACCAGTGTAAAAATCCTCAACAAAATACTTGCTAACCGAATCCAACAATGCTTTAAATTATTCCTCAAGATCAAGTGGGTTTTATACCAGGCTTGGAAGAGTGGTTCAACACAGGAGAAGCAATCAGTGTAATACAACACATTAATAAGTCAAAGAAGAAAAATCACATGATCCTATCAATTGATGCAGAAAAGGCATTTGACAAAATACAGCACACTTGATAAAAATACTACAAAAGATAGTAATTGAAGGAAACTTTTTCAACATGAAAAAGTACACATATGAAAAACCAGTTAACCCTGCACTCAATGGTGAAAGAATGGAAGCTCTCCCATTAAGATTGGGAACAAAACAATGATGCCCACTGTCACAACTTTGTTCAATTTAGTGCTAGAGGTTTTAGCTAGAGCAATCAGGCAAGGAAAAGAAATAAAAGGCATCCAAATTATAAAGGAAGAAATAAAGCTTTTGCTATTCACAGATATGATCCTATAGCTAGAATGTCCTAAGAATTCTACAACAAAGCTGCTAGAGTTAATAAATTATTTATGCAAAATTATTTATGTGATTCAAAGGACTTTGCCAAGAACGTGAAAAGGCAGCCCATTCAATGGGTGAAAATATTTGGAAACCACATATCCAAAAATGGTTTGATTTCCATGCTATATAAAGTGATCATACAACTCAACAATAAAAAAGCAAGAAATCCAATATTTAAAAGGGCAAAAGACAAACAGACATTTCTCCAAAGAAATGGCCAGAAAGCACATGAATAAATGTTCCATATCACTAGCTATTAGGGAAATACAAATCAAAATGACAATGAGATATAATCTCAACATCACATAACATGGCCATTACTAAACAAAACAAAACAAAACAAAACAAAAAATACCAGAAAGCAATAAATGCTAGAGAGGATGTGGAGAAATAGGAACACTCCACTGTTTGTGGGAATGTAAAATGGTTGTGCAGCCTATGTGGAAGACAGTTTGACGTTTCCTCAGGAAGCTAAATGTAGAACTGCCATATGATCCAGCAATCCCTCTATTAGGAATATATTCAGAAGTACTTGAAACTTGAGGCAAACAGACATTTGCACACTGATGTTCATAGTGGTATTATTCACAATTGCTAAAAGATGGAAACCCAAGTGCCCATCAACCAATGAATGGATAAACAAAATGTGGCATATACATGCAATGCAATACTATGCTGCTATAAGAAGAAATGAAATTAGGATGTATATGATAACATGGATGAACCTTGAGGACATTATGTTAAGTGAAATAAGCCAGACTCAAAAGGCCAAATATTGTATGACCTCAACCAGAATGAACAAAATAGAAGAATAAATACATGGAGTTAAAACCTAGAGTATATGTTGTTAGGAGATAAGAGGAGGACTGAGAAGGGATACAGATGCTTAATGTATGTAGAAGTCTTAATTAACTAACTTTTCTGTAAAAGTGTGGACATGGATAGAGTTGGTGGTAACACATTATAGTGAGTAGAACTAATGCAGCTTGTTTATAAATGGGACTGTGGCTGAAAAGGGCAGTCTAATTTTCTAAATGTCTATTGAAAGAAAGCTAGAGAATAATCCAGGGTCTGAATAATACAGTGAAACCAGAGGTGGATGAAAATTGTGGTTAATAGTACAAATACAAGAATGTCTTTCTGTGATTAAATGTACTTCACTATAGCAAGGTGATAAGAATGTGAAGCATGGGAAAAATATAGTTAATGTAACCTATGGACTATAGTTAACAACAATACTATTATATTCTTGCATCAATACCAAAGATTTACTGTATTAATTATAGGGGGGTATAGGAAAAATATACCAAGTGTATCCTATAAACCATAATTAATGGTAATACTCTGATAATACTATCTCATATCTGCAGCAAATGTTTCACAACAAGGCAGTGTTTTGATGAAGGGGTGTTGTATGGGAATTCCACACATGTGCTTGATTGTTTTGTAAGTTCACAACTTCTCCAATAAAAATATATTTTTAAAAATTGTTTTACAGTTTTGTCTCAAGCTTTTTCTAAATCTCTCTCAAAATACAAAGCCTCATATTAATAGAGTATTTTAACAGATTTCAGAAATTCAGAACAATAAACAAGTTTTGCTTTAACTTTTTACATAACCGCAAGGAATTTATTTTAAAAAGTCAAAAACAACACTTTAAAATCAAATCTCATGATGAATGCACAACATTGTGATTATACTAAAAGTCATTGATTACATGCTTTGAATAGAATGGATAAAAACAACAGCTATGTACAGTGGGGAAAGCATAGAGAGATTGAGAGGTTAGGAAATCTCTTGTTTGCCTGTTTTTTGTTTATTATTATTATCATTGAAATAATGAAAATGTTCTAATAATGATTGAAGTGATGAAAGACATCTATGTAATTATATCAAATACCACCATTGATCGTACACTTTGGATGAATTGTATGCTTTATTAATATGTATCAATAAAATTGATTTGCTTTAAAAAACCAAATCTCAAATCCATTGATAGTCTGCTTTGCAGAGAATTAAAATTAAGCATAAAAGTAAAGAAAGGAGACTCCTTATAACAGCATAAGTAATGACTATTTCTATGAATCCAATCAGGAGACACTTGCAGAAGTCAAGACAGAAGCCTGCCTTGATGTTATTATGCAAAACATCTGGCAAGGGCACCATGTACCAAAAACCTACAGCCAATGGCCAACCACAGGCCAGTTAATCTCTCTAGTGACAAAGATTGTACATGGCAGTTGTAAACGTAACTCTATTTCATACCCAAAACTTTTTATGGTTTCCTAAGTCTTAAAACCTGTAGGAGAGTCAGACTGTGCTGTTGGCAAGAGTAATCCCTAAAATCCTAGAAGGTGAGGACTCTTGTACTGCATCTAGAATTGCAATGAGAGAAATACATTTAATGAGGTCTGCCTTGATCTTAATTTGGCTTTTTGTTGTCTTTATTTTTGATAAACTGTTGTCCCTATTGTCCTGCAGGGTGCACATAACTAAACAACTTGAACAGTGGTAAGAGTAGGTGACCATGTTGTCTTCCCCACTCTTACAGGCCCATTGCAAGAACAGATGCCAAATCTCTGGCCCTGTGTGGCGTTCTCACAACTCCCAGAAATTAGGATCTGAATTGGAATTTGAATCAGCTTTTTTGCAGATCATTGAATTTGGGGGAAGACCTGTTCCTGCTTCTGCAGATCCTCTGAGTTCTGGGAGGTCCATGGAGGCAGGTTTTGTTTAAATTCCCACTAGCACGAATGCCCCAGGGGGCCAGGAATGTTTATGATTTGCTCAATGCTGTATGCCCAGTGCCTTGTGCTCAATAAGTATTTGTCAGACAAATGAATAAACTCCACAAACTTTCTAGTTTAGAAGATTTAATTATGTCTCAGGTTGCCTGGGAATCCTCAGAAAGCCCCAAGGCCGTGGGGATGACAGGTCTGGGAAGGGAGTGTCGGTAGGTGCAGCACTATATACTGGGTCAGCTGCAGGCTTTATTAAGGATACTAGAACAATATTACAGGTCGCTGTGAAGTAACAAACTGCATATATTTAATGTAATATTAAATTTTTATCCAGATTACATTTTGTTCTCCTTTAGCTTTTGGCTAGGCACAGAATAAAGAGGGTAAAATTTAGCAGGCTATAAAGGAATAGCAAGGCATATAAAAACCAGTTCAAAAGATTTTTTTTTTAATTGACAACTATTAGATATAAACAGTAGAGATGATTTTAATGAAGCATCTTTTCATGCGCAGCTTTCCATATAAAGTTTTTTGTTTTGATTTTTTTTCAATTTTATTGATACATAATAAAAAGGGATAAATCCTTCCAAAGAGTATAATCAGTGGTATTTGGTGTAATCACATGTTTGGGCATTCATCACACCAATCATCCCTGGAGCACTTTCATTATTGCAATATAATAATAAACAATAAACAAACAAAACTCATCACCTTTCAATCTATGACTTGCCTGTGATACATAGCTGTTTTGGGTTTTTTGAAAACACTGTTAAAGACTACTGTTACTAAAATTACAACAAGCTGGGTCAAATTCAAACAAAGTGAATTCAATCAAATGTCACCAACACAGATTATACAGCTACGTAACTGAACAGAGAAAACTATCTGTTGATATTCCAAATGTAGCCATAAGTATAAAGCCTTTAGCCATTTCATCTATCTGATGGGCATTTCTATTTAAATGGCAACTATTAGCTGAATACTTCTCAGTGGTACTTGGTGGTTGTTCTTAGCCTAAAGTTTGTAATGTTTTTCTTTTCATCTTGAAACAGAAGCAATTCCATGAGATTCTTTGATCATCCATAAACCCACATGGAGAACATCAAGGCATTCCCAAAACAACCTTTGTGACCTGAGATATACCAGCCTATCATATTTTAGTTGAGTGACACAGAACATGTTAAAGTATCAACAGTCACAAGCTTGGAGTATACTTCATTGTAAGGAGAACTGATTTCCCAGATATTTGCTCTTTCAAGTATAGCCTGTGACTCATGAGTGTTCCATATAGCTGGTGTCATCACAGTGGAAATGAACACTCATGAATACATAGGTTTTCAGTGTGCTCTCTTGCATCAATCTTTAATGTTATGTAGCAAATGGACCTAGCAACAGTCCATATAGCTTCTTACCATACAGGTATGCACAAAGTACAGTGACATCCTTATTGAAGGTCTCTATGTCTAAAACCTATATACTTTTATATAGATTATATAAATTACTATACAGAAATTAAAAATATGAATAATGAGGTTATGGCTTTTTAACTATCATAATTAGCATAGGATTACATTAAACCTGAATGTTTTCTGAAGGCCTAATTTGGGAAACATGAGCGTTTTTAAAAAGTCTACCTCTCTATATGTATTTGATCATATACATATGGGTATAAGATTTTTTAACTCTACAGAGTTTAGATTATAAGTATAGTCAAATTTCCACAATACCAAAAAAAAAAATGAAGGATAAGCCCCAATATAAAGAGTGTTTAATTAGAATGAGGCTAAATTAATAAAACTGATAAATCCAGTGAAAAAATTAAATACTTGGTTATTTGATGCCAAACAGCAATTTAAAAGCAGCTAGGCATTTGTCTAATTTTTTCCTAAGAGCTTAGAATTTGCATCTAGTAATTCAAATATTTGGCTTTCTACCTACATATTAACATTCTAATAACCATGCCTAACCTTTTTATGGAAGTAGTCTAAGCCAGAGTAAAGACTCAAAATGATCAGAATTTTGAGGGCATCAGGAAGTGGGGAGGAAAGTGATCAGCAGGGAGGGTGTTTACTTTCTCCACTCGGTATCCTGCCTGCCCCACAGAATCTTGGTGTGGTTCCTACGATCAGAGTTCCCAAGCCGCATGCGATTCTTTGCCAACGAGCTTACAGCATTCTCATTTCCACCTCAGGGTGTTATATTGAAGAGAACCCATTAAGGACTGGGGAGTCTGGGGCCATTTTGGCTGAAAGAAGTTGCAGATGCAATTATTTTTAAAACTACCATTATTATTTCATTTTCTTATTAATTTTATTTGGTTATTTTGTTGGTTTCATTTTTTTTTTTACTTTTTTAAACAAATCAATTTTATTGATATATATTAGTAAAGCATACAACCTATCCAAAGTGTACAATCAACTGGATTTGTTATAATCAACTATTTATGCATTCATCATTTCAATCATTATTACCTCATTTTCACTATTTTATTTTATTTTATGTCTTTATTTTTTTAATATTACATTAAAAAAATATGAGGTCCCCATATACCCCCACCCCCCTCACCCCACTCCACCCCCCATAGCAATAATCTCCTCCATCATCATGAGACATTCATTGCATTTGGTGAATACATCTCTGAGCACCGCTGCACATCATGGTCAATGGTCCACATCATAGCCCACACTCTCCCACGTTCCATCCAGTGGGCCATGGGAGGACGTACAATGTCCGGTAACTGTCCCTGCAGCATCACCCAGGACAACTCCAAATCCTGAAAACGCCTCCACATCTCATCTCTTCCTCCCATTCCCCACCCCAGCAGCCACCATGGCCACTTTCTCTACACCAATGCCACATTTTCTTTGATTACTAATCACAATAGTTCATGAATAGAATATCAGTAAGTCCACTCTAATCCATATGCTATTCCTCCATCCTGTGGACCTTGGAATGGTTGTGTCCACTCCACATCTATATCAAGAGGGGGCTTAGATTCCACATGGATGCTGGATGCAATCCTCCTGCTTTCAGTTGTAGGCACTCTTGGCTCCCTGGTGTGGTGGTTGACTGTTGGTTTTATTTTTGACGAAGTTTTGGATCACCCAAGACACGTTTTGGAAGAGCTATGCCCCACAGCCAAATGTGAATGTCTCAGAACATTTTATTAAGCAAAATTTCCCTTTCATTTATAATTCATTAAATAAGAATCCAAATTGCTGTACATTTCCTTGGCCCAGATAAAGTTCCATATTTCTTTATACTCAACTTCTGCAGTCCCAGGAAATCACTTCACCTAACCATTAATTCTATCTACTCTCACTCAGCCTTTTTTAAGTGTTTATTAGAACTGCCAAACTAACTTTCTCAATTAGTCTAAGAAGTATTTGTCACATTCCCAAGAAGTAGAAATGAAAGATGTGTTTTAGAAGCCAGTGAGTATATCAGGAAGACTCAGGCAGCCATCACCATTTTTTATTTATTATTTGTGAAAAAGCTACTTAGCACAGAGACAAGTTCAAAAAAGGGCATAAATCTTACTAAAGAAGCTAATGACCTATGCCAGACAGACTGAGCAATTTAGCTATAAAATACATCTGCAAAAAGGAGGATCTTAAAACTCAGGTTGGAGCAGTGCCTTGGATTCTTTTCAATTTGGAAGGGATAGTGGAGGGAAAACTTCAACGATATAGAATCGATGTGGATATTCACCAACAAAATGAGGAATTGAGTTATCTAGAAAGACTGGAACTCCTTTATGAGTTTATGCTTGTAGTTGATTCACAAAATTTATCACATTTTTCTTGGTGGGATTGTGATTATATCATATCTCCCTACCTTGCTCGAGGGTACACACATTATATGCTGATATTTTTAAAGGCAGGAACAAGTTCTTATTTTTGTCAGATGCTTGTTGAATGAGACCTTAACTCTTTCTAGGAAAATAAGTACTTGGAGAAACATTGTAAGATCTGAACAATTAAAAAAAGGTTGGTAAGGGGACAAGCTTAAGCAGGAATGGTTAGATTATCCTATGGAAAGTAAGCTAGCAAAGAGAACCCCAGCAAGACACAAGGTGAAGATGTGTTACTCTGTGCCTTAAAAATTTAATTTCTCATACCATATTTTGGAGAGATTTCAACAAAAATCTCTAAATTGCTTTTCAGTAATTATGCTGACATTGACTTAGAGTGTCCTCAAAATTTGGAAATGGACATGAACCAGTCCTGTTTTATTTGGGTCATACATATGCAAACTAATTTCCATTCCACAATTCCTTATTTTAAAGATTATGTGAAGATATCTGTATAGCTATAGAAATGATTCCCCATTTGATGATTTAGTAAGAATAAGACCATATTTGGTTCACTCCTGGGCAGATTATGAGCAATTGGAGCCAGATTGGAGATGGGTGGGAAGAAGAGTTGTTAGGAGAGGGGAGTGGAAAATGAGACTAAAACAGAAATAAAATTTTCTATCTTCTCAGTGGTCCACTATACTTGCTATACATGTAGAAATTGAGTGTAAGGCACTTAGCCATGTATCTAAGTTGTGCATTTAGTTCTTCTGTGATGTACTAACACATCCAGATCCCTGTGGACAAATTGAATACTGACATTAGCCATACTTCATTTGTTTTCTGGGGTAAACTCACAAATTACACTCTAGAGGTATGTGTGTTGGTACTTTTATTCCTACCCCCACAATAGACCAGAAAGTATAAGCCGCCTAAGGTATCCACAGCCTGATCCACAGTATGAAGATGAGGACATAATGATGACTAAAACAAAAGAATCCCAGTGGTAGGAAGCAAGGTAATATTGATTTCACAGGGGCCTCACTACTGGGGAAACATATTAGGAACTCATATTGTCTATTTCCTACAATCCCATTTTTCAGAACTATGGATTTGAAACCTAAATCTGTCTTCTAAGCCACTTCTCTAACTAATTTGCTGAGTGAGGTGAGAAGCTGATTTGTGAAAAACCCGTTTATATTTTAATAGTATGTCAAGGGAATCTTGACTTACTGGGATACCAAATTCAGGTTTCTCCTCAACAGGATTCTGACTAGAAATAACACAGTAACCATAGAAACATCCATTCAATGAATGGTCATGGGAGAAACGATATCACAATACCATTCAAAAAAGAAAAAAGCAGAGAATTCCCTGCCAAATTTAATATAGAGAAGGATTTATTCAACACAAAAGCATGCAGTAAAGTGTTCAAATAGGAGAATGTGGATTTTTTTTTTTTTACTTTCACAGCTAGACATCTTTCTACCTTTCATCTCAGGCATGTTCTAGGCACTACAGTAAACAAAGCATTCCAAGTCTCTATTGTCTAGTGAGGAGACATGGACAATAAATAAACACTATATAAGAAAGAGATAGATGCAAAGAAAATAAAATAGGATAAGGCAATAGAGCATTATGATGTTTCAAAGGGATGCTATTCATAAGGGTGAGGTGGAAAGACCTTTATGAAAACGTGACATTTAAGCTATCTGAAGGAAGTAGGGAAACGAAGCAGATTTCTAAGAGAAGGTAATCTAAGAAGAGGGAGCAGCATGTGCAAAGGCCCTGCAGTGGGATTTGGAGCAATAGCAAGGAGGCCTGGAGTAAAGGAGGGGAGAGGATAGGCAGGTCATAAAAAGGGCTTGGATTTTTACTTTGAATTATAAAGAAATCCTTTGAAGGTATTAATCAGAACTGTAACATGATCTGTCTTGAGTTTTAGAAAGATTACACAAGGTACTATGCAGAGGAGAAATGGTAATGGGGATAAAATCGGAAGCAAGGAGACCAGTTAGGGAGGCTATTTTAAGAATCCAGGCAAGAGAAGATGGTGACTTAGGGCAGGATGATAACAGTAAACAAAGTGAGGAGTAGTAGGATTCTCAGAATATTCTGAAGTCAGAGCTACCAGGATTTGCTGATGAAGACAATGAGGGTGTGAGAAAAAGAGGGGAGTCAAAGATGACCTCAAGGTTTTGACCTGAGCCACTGGAAGTATAGAGTTGCTGTTTACTAAGATTGGAGAAGATAGAATTACTTGGTCAGAGGAATAATAAATAAAGTTTGGTTTAGGCCATTATGTTTCATACATGTATTAAATATCCAAGTGGACAGAGAGAGTATGTAGTTGGATATACAAGGTTGGAAGGCAAGTGAAAGGCTGGATCTGGAGATTGAAATTCAGGGGTCATCAGCCTATGGGTGATACTTAAAGTCCTAGATCTAGATAAGATCACTTAGCAAAGGCATGTTTAAGTCACATTCAGGAAGAAACAACACTTAAGGGGGTAACACCAAAAGGAGATCACACTAAAACTTTTCATGTGATTTGCAATCAAAGACCATAGCTCATAACCAAATTCTATCATTTAATATCAGTGCATTTGTAATCTTAAATTTTGACTTGCTTGCCTGTAAAGCAGACTAATAATAGCAATACTTTCCTATGTCACAATCTTGTTTCAAGAATTGAACATTATGTATGTTACTCATTTACTACATCCAAGTGATAATCCCCTGATGCCCTGATTAACTGGGAAAACCCAATAGTTGGAGCCCTGCAACAATTCAGTGCATTTCACAATCTTAAACACACAAAATATACATGCATTTAAATTAAGTTGCATTTTATTTATTCATTGCCTTTCATTTACTTTTCCTTCCCCTGTAGGACAGTGGCCTGTTATTATAAAGAGGTTCTATTACTGCCTTAAATCAAATTATTCTCTAACAGTGAAATTTCAGGCCCTGTAGAAAGTATTGGAGGCATTATTTTGAAGCCAGCCAAAGGGTAACATAGCTCCAAAATCTCATTTTAGTGCTGCTTCCTAGGTCCACTCTGGTACCAACTATCTTAAGATAGTCTTCCCAGGAAACAGACTCTGAGGTAGAGCTGTGAATTCAGGTTATTGGAGAGGTCTCATGGAAAGAAAAACTATTTGTAAGGGAATAAGGAAAGCAAGAATGTAGGATTTGGCAAAGGGAGAAGTGGAACTTCAATGCAGTTCCAACAGAGGCCTCAGGCAATCCTCTGGGGAAGCACTGAAGCTGGAAAAGCCTTGAGAATGATCCACTCTGAGCCAAGGGGATTAGCCCTTGTATCCCCGCACTAACCAGTCAATGGATGCAAGTTGCTTGTGTGAAGGAAGCATAACTTTATGCAAGGGACCACCCTTTGATGGAGGGCAATTCCCTGAGATTGTCTGTATACAGGCAAGAGCCAATATTCCTGGCAGACGGGACAGCATATGCCTCAATTCCAAAAGAGAGACCTTTGTGATATACTGTGAGATCTACTATAGCATGTGTTTTCATGGAACTTTAACTAGTTCAACAGGGCTAAAGGATGGAAAATGGAATAGAGACCTGATAAAAGAATTGAAGGAAAACTGGAGACCAGATTCTTCCCCTGGGTTTCTAATCCTTTTTAATATTTTTCCTAAGACAGATATTTCCAATGTTTTATGGTACTGTATGTACTGTTTTATACTTTTTTTTTACCTCATATACCACTAATATATTTCTATGTTATTATAATGTATTGGTAGTCATCACATGCTTAGTACTTAACAAATCACTGCAGTTTCTAAAAAATGTCCAGATTACTCCTCTCACACTCACTGTGCTTGCTTTCTCATTGAATAAAGTGTGAGACTGTTGAAGGCAGAAATTGTCTGGTTTGTTTCTCTCAAGCACCTATTAAAGTACACTCCAGTAAATATTAATCAATGAAAGAATGAATGAATTAGCTAAACCAGCTACAACACAAGAATATCATGTGACTACAATTAGATGATATATATATATATATTACTATGATGATGACTAAAAGAGTTTCCCAACTCTGTGCATTATGATTATGACCCCTTTCTTCTTCAAAGAAATGTTCCTCTTATGTATATTGCTATAATGCAGGTATCACAACTCAGTCAGCAGTTATCTGACAAACAATAGAACCTTACAGGAAAAGTAAACTGACAGATGCAGAGCTGGAAAGCAACATATATCATCTATTTGAACTGGCAGTGGCACAGCATTAGGAGAAAAGTAATTCCAATGAGAGGATAGGAAACCCAGAAAATACAGTATCTAGCATATTCCAGGGAGACCTGTCAAAGGAAGCAGATTTGGCAGATGAAAAGAAGTGAGTTTTAACAAGTAGACAAGAAACCTAAGCCTGAAAGCAGCCAAGGACATTTTACTGGTGTCTCAACACTATGACCCCAACTCCTGCTACACATCTGATACAGAGCCCAGAACATAGTGAGTGCTACAGAGTTATTCATTGCTTGAACAAATTAATATATGTATATTATTCAAATGATTTTAAGTTCCATGTGACAGAAACCAAGTCCACCTTGCTCAGTGTAGGATCCCAGTGCTTTGCATGACATCTGACCATCTAATAGGTGCTCAATATAACTGGTGGAATAAATGAAACAACAAAGGTAAAGAGAGAGAAAGGAAAGAAAGAAGGGAGGAAAGGAAGGGAAGAGAGGAAGAGGTTTTGGATTAAGCCATTATACTCTAGATTAAAGATTAAAGTTAAGCACCTGTAATTTAACTAGTAATATTTTAAAAATTTCTTTGAATTGGTGAAGTTGTAGGCTTACAGAAAAGTCATGTAGAAACTACAGAATTTCCATATAGTCTCCTCATTATTAACACTTTGCATTAGTGTGGTGCCTTTGTTACAATTGATGAGAGAATATTATAATTGTGCTATTAACTGTAGTTTACATTGGATGTACTTTTTCCCCCATATACCACCTGTGACAGTTTGAAGATGGGTGGATCCTAGAAATCCTATTCTATGTGTGCAAACCTATTATATATGGGACCTTTTGATTAGATTCAGTTAAGTGACCTTCCTTTTGATTAGCTCATTCAGTACAGCATGGTACAGGGTGAGTCTTAATCCTCTTACTGGAATTCTTTATAAATGGAGGAATAAAAATCTGCAGACACAGGAAAAAGCTGCAGTGAGATAGACGCTTCCAGAAGTTAAAATAAATGAACCTGGGGGGAGAAAAAAGCCACAGATGGAGCAGTATGAAGCAAAGCTAGCAACAAGGCCCAGAGAAGAGGGCAGAGAAAGCCAATGACAACATTACGCCCTGCCATGTGCCTCATGGCCCACAGCTGATCTCAGAGAGAAAGTGAGCCTGGAAGAGAAAGCAGAGACCTGCAGAGCCACCATTGTGCCTTGCCACATGGCATGAGTCCAGGATTGCCAGCAGCTGACCTTCAGGGAGGGAATTTTGCCTAATGCCCTGATTTGGATTTTTCCAGCCTTGGAACTGTACACTTATAAGTTAATAAATATTATTGTAGAAGCCAGCTCTTTTCTGGTATATTGCAATAGCAACCTTTAGCAAACTAAAACACCACCCTAGTAATAACCCCTTGCATTAGTATGGTACATTTGTTATAATTCATGAAAGAACATTTTTTGTATCTGTATTATTAACTATATATCTTGTTTTTTCCCTGGATTATCTCACACTGTGGTGGAGTAACGTGCACTGTACAGAGCTGAATGAGTGTGCGGGTGGTCTGATCTGAGGAGGCATGGTACAGGGGATTAATTACACAAGATCAAACTTGTGCAGTCTGAAAATTGGTCAAGTTGATCATTACATAAGGTGATTACTATGTGGGCCAATATTCTTTTATTTGCCATTTTGTCTGGCTTTGGTTAAACCCGCAGTTGCCCAACTATGTGGTAAGGTGCTAGAATGTCTCCACAGCAAACTTACATTTGCACTGAGGGATATTTTTAATTTTAAGGAAAACAGCAATATATGACATCTGTTAGACTCCAGGAGGACCAGGTCTATAGCTCTAGATAGTTCAAAGTTTCAAAATTAGGTTTTCCTATGTGACTTCTGACACTATCCAAGCTTTGCAAAGCTGCGTGATAAAGAACAAGTACCATATGAAAATCAGTTTGGAACAGGAAATGAGGATGGCAATGTCCAATCTGAATGCAAGGGTTGTGAACTGGAACACTCATCCCATTGGTATGTAATTGTGGTTATTTAAGATTAAATGAAAACATCATTTTTCTTTTTCTGTGTATTGCTTTTTCAAACAGTCAGTAAATTGTTAGATCATGAATACTTATGTTGTTTAAACCCAACTACTTAATAAATCCATGGTTAGATATTTCCTATGGCCACAGAGCACTGCAGAAATCATAATGTGACATAAGAGAGTTTGGAAAACCCTGGGTTAAGTCTTTTCTCTGACACCATATTCAATCAGGGCTCCTCAGTGAAGGGGGAATGTGCAGAAAATTTGAAAGAATGTCAATGGTGTGATTCCTGGATGATTAAGGTATCTGGTGAAAAAAAAGTGAAGGGAAAAATTTTTCATTCTTCCCCCTTAAATCCAAATACTCCAGCTGGAATTAATCATTTTCTCTCTTAGCATATTCCATCTTTCCCTCTCTTGTAATTTCCTGTTATATATTTTAACTATTTAGTTTCCTATATTGTAATTCTTACAGGTAGAGTTTGGGCTTTATTCACCTGGGTATTCTCGTGGCACCCAGAACTTAGTGCATGCTCAGGGAGTGGAAAAAGCCTGAAGGCTAACCTAATAATTGTCTCAGGGCTATGTGATGGACACTTACACCGAAAAACATGACCAACTATTCATTTACTGTGAAGGCAGACCAAAAAGAATGATGGAAAGGGGTTGCTTAAAGGATTTGGTTCAGATAAAATAATTTTCTAACCACCAGAATGGCTTGCTAGGGAAGATTTTATAAACTGTTTTAAAAACAACGTGGACTCAGCTGTGCTGGATAGTTTCAGTATGGTACCACCTCACTCTTTTGGAAAGACCAGGTAGAAGTTAAAAACACTCTGAAATCTGAAATCTTTACATTTCTATATGGTATGCTTTATTTTCTGCCATTGTTCTCAAGCCAACCAAAGGATTAATCCAGAAATGACCAAACTTCTATCCCTATTTATCCTTTATAAAGATCCATGAAATAAGTGTGTGTGGTGGGAGGTAGCTATTATTATATTTGTATTTGTCTTTCACAGTTGGAAAATTGAAGGCTGAACCTTTAAGCATCTTGACTGAGATCCCACAGCAGGATGGAGCCATGACACACAACTCATCTTTAAATTCCTCCTGCCGCTGGGCTCTGTAGCCACCAAGCTCATAGCATATTGGAAAAAAAGAAAAGGACACTGATATAAAATGATAATCCCATAACAGATGAAATGAACTTTAAGGTCATTTTACAGAGATTATTGCTCAGGGGCCAGGCCCCAGGTGTTGAAAAGAACAGTCATTACAAGCTTTATTTAGAAGAATGCGATGGGGACACATTATCAGGTGACAAGGTGATGAGGTGGAGGATAGGACTGCATCTCAGCTCTGGGGTCAGCCTCAGGTTGAAGAGAGGCAATGTGTCTGACTCTGTGGTAGGGGTGGAGAATCTTCAGTTACTTCTCTGCAGAGTGAGGAGATTAGAGCTAATGAGCTTCCAGTCCAAGGCAGCAACCTCTACCCTGGGTCTTAAGGAGTCTGCAAATTTTCCTGTCTTCTCATGACCTCTTTTTAAAAAATTGTCATTTTAGGAAGGGAGGGTAGAGAAGCAGCCCTGGACATCCCAGCTTTGTCAGTCACTCTCCAGATAAAACAAAGATAGAAAGAGTGGGCATCCACCTAGTGTTGTGGGGGAAGGGATAAATGCATTGAAATGAGATGGATTGGCTGGAGGGACAAGGCAAAGGAAAGAGGAGGGGTGTGATTGGCAGCAACTATCAAACAGAAAGATTTATCTGTTTACTGAGAACTGAGAAAGGAGGCAAAGTGAAAGCAAAGCTTGATAAATGTCAGCTACAAGTTTGAACTATAGAATAGTGAAAATAATCCTTAATAAAATGAAAAAAGTCACCAAGCCCTTTTATTTCCAGCAAGTTTTCTTTTTTTAATTATTCTCCTAATTTCTCCATTTGGAGTGGAGGAGGAGAAATTGGCAAATGCTATAAATCAGAGTTCACTTCTCTGCCTCCAAGAACCAAATGTTAAACATTTAGGAGCACGCCACTAACAAGAATCATCTGAAGAGTCTGTTGCATTTTCAGATTCCTAGATCCATGTACCAGAATTCCAAACCAATTGGTCTTGAGTGGGATGCAGAACTATGCAATTTTAGTAAACTCCCTAGGTGATGCTGATGTGAATGGTCCTGGAATCATATTTTGGAAAACACTATTCTACATATCTAGTGTCTACCCCAACCCTAACTTGCCAATCAGGGGTATTTACAGCAAATAAATAATGTTTTCTTGGCTAGTCCAAATAAGAAACCAAGATAATAAGAGCAGTAGCAATATAGGCACTTCTCCTTTTACCTTGAAGGGTTCTTCTAGCCCAGGATCTACACAGAATGGCAGAGGAGTTGTTTTAGTTTCCTTGGCTGCTCAAGCAAATAACATGCAATGGGTTGTCTTAAAACAATGGAAATTTATTAGCAAATAGGAATTTATTAGCTCACAATTTGGGAGTTAAGAAAAATCTAAATCAAGCCATCATCAAAGTGATGCTTTCTATCCACAGAGTGACATTCTGGGGCTGGCTGCTGGTGATCCTTGGTTCTGGGCTCCTCTGTCACGTCATAATGCACATGGCAGCTTCTCCTGGCCTTTCCCTTCTCTTCCAGGTTCTGTTGACCTCCTTGCTTCTCATAAATTTCTCTCTGTCTGAATTTCATTCTGCTTTAAAGAAGTGCAGTAATAATCAGGATGATTAAGACCCAAACTGATAGAATTGGCCACACCTTAACTGAGATAACCTCATCAAAAAGTCCTACTTACAGTGGGTGTTAAGTGGAGTTAAGAACACTTTTTCTTAACTCCAAACCATCAAAGGAGACTTAATGGAATATTCCACATTGTGGAATTAACTAGGTGCAATGTGCTGACTGTTGACTTAAGTATACTGTCAATTATAAATAATATGTGATAAAACTACAATATGGCTCATATGCTCAGTATCCATATCTCATTTGTTAAGAATTCTTGAACCCTTGGCAAGAAATGGTTGGGGCAAGGTCCTTGTATAGAATCTTTTCAAATTTTATTGTTTTTCTTTTTTTTTTTTTTTTTTAAAGATTTATTTATTTATTTAATTTCCCCCCCTCCCCTGGTTGTCTGTTCTTGGTGTCTATTTGCTGCGTCTTGTTTCTTTGTCCGCTTCTGTTGTCGTCAGCGGCACAGGAAGTGTGGGCGGCGCCATTCCTAGGCAGGCTGCTCTTTCTTTTCGCGCTGGGCGGCTTTCCTCACGGGCGCACTCCTTGCGCGTGGGGCTCCCCCACGCGGGGGACACCCTTGCGTGGCACAGCACTCCTTGCGCGCATCAGCTCTGCGCATGGCCAGCTCCACACGGGTCAAGGAGGCCCGGGGTTTGAACCGCGGACCTCCCATGTGGTAGACGGACGCCCTAACCACTGGGCCAAAGTCCGTTTCCCATTATTGTTTTTCTTGATTACAAGTTCTGTCTCTGACCTTGTTGTTAAAGTTTGAGTAAATATGGTATAGGGGAAAGAGGATATGGAGCATTGATACAGTATTGAATCCTGTCTTCACCACTAAATAACTGAGTTGCCTTAGGAAAGCTACTTAACATCTTTAATAAGCTTCACTTTCTCTTAGAACAATTTTTCCAGATTTGATCTGAAGATAATAAGTATTAACTTAATAAGTGGGAGATGGTTTTCTGCCACCATGTAGCAGAGCTGACAGACTTTCTACAGAGAACTTACAGTCTATCTAGGTGCAGTTTCTCAAAATGGAGTCTTGATGTACACACTGTCCATTTCAAGTATACAGAGTGAAGTAATCTTTTCTATTGCACTTGGTTATTTCCAATTCTATTTCTTATGCCTCTGGCACAAATCAAAGCAATACAGAAACTTCAAGACCTCTATAGATGTCTGTTCCATGCTGTGGTGAGAGTGGGTTTAAGTAGAAAAGAATATCTTATAAGCCAACTGCTTCCTGGAAGACAAATACCTACTACTTTAAAGCCTTTCTTTCTGTGATTGTCCCTTTCTATAGTTTCTCCCCTGCAAAGGACCTGTCTGGATTAGGGACTGAATTTAGCCTAACTTAAGATATTCTATATCAATGTTTTAATATGGATCTATGGGTTTGTGTGGGTTATCAAAAAATTACACAAGAGCTTCTTCTGACACCAACTGCAAATACTGCAGTAATTTATAATAATCAATTTAATCCTGACTAAATGCTGTAGTTAGGCCAGACTACATAGGTTAAAGACAATATTCTGTAAGACTGCCCTTCAAGCACCAGTCACAAGTTCATTTCTGACCAAGCAGCTACATATTTAGAGGTTCCCACTATCTCTTCAAGTTCAATAATTCACTAGAATGACTCACAGAAGTCGTTGAAAGGGCTATATTTATGATTATAGTTTTATAGTAGTAAAAGCATACAAATAAGAAAAAGGGCAAGATCTGTGAGGGTCTCAAAGGCAAGCTTCAGTGTCCTCTCTAGGAGAATACATCATTCTCCTGGCATAGCAGTGATTTATTTTTTTCAATCATGGAAGCTCATGGGTACTTAAAGTGTCCAGAGTTTATTGGGGGTCTCATTATGTCAGCATGATTGATGAAATCAGTGGTTGGACATAATCTATGGCCTCCTTCACCTCCCAGAGGTTGGGGAGGTGGGACTGATATAATGTAGCTCAAAGCCCAGCCTCCAAATCACCTGGTTAGTCTTTCTGGTGGGGCCAGTCCCAATCCTAAAACTGCAGATATGGTTGGCATGTCCCTATTACTGCATTAGTATATGAACTCCCATGTATGGTTGTGGGCCCATCAAGAAGAACAAAATGCACTGCTATCACAGGAAATTCCAAAGATTCAGAGGTTGCTTCCCCAGGAACTGAGGATACAGACCAGCCGAGGGTTTCATTGTACTACAAGGTTACAATCCCTTTTTCCATTGCCAGATGTAGTTATATTCATTTTAACAAAACTGGATTGAGTATATATTGAGTGTAAAAAGTTTATTATCTGCTTGGGAAGACTGACATGAAGAGCACTAATGTAAAGGGGTGAACCAAATTAGAAGATTGGGAGTGATGGCTGGGTGTGGGCTGAGGACGGAAGCAGTTGGCATAACATCAGTTAGACTCTTACTTGGATTATTGCAAAAAATGACCCAACTGATCTCCCAATTTTCCCCTCATCCCCTATGCCACTTTCCACTGCACAGCCAGAGTGATCCTTTTAAAATACAGGTTGTTTATCTCACTCCTGCTGAAAGCACTCTGGGAATATTTCATCTTATTCAGAGAAATACCCGAAGTCCTTGTCATGGCCCACAAGGTTCTTTGCCTCATCAAACTTTTTTCTAGCCAGACTTCCCCTCATTGATCCTGCTTCTATCCTAATGGCCTCCTTACTGTTCCTCAAACACAATGACCATACTCCTACTTCTGGGTCTTAATAATTGTTGCTCACTCTGCCTTGAACACACTCCATCAGCTATCCACATGGCTTGTTCCCTCACTTCCTTCAGATCTCTACTTAAAAGTCACCTTTTCAGGGAGTGGATGTACCCAAGTGGTTGAGCACCTGCCTCCCACATATAAAGCTCCCAGATTCATTTCCTGGTTCTTCCTAAAAAAAGCAAATAAAAATCACCTTTTCAAAATAGGCCAGTTATACCACCAATTACATTCTAGTCCTTTGCCTTCCTTTTTTTTTTTTTTCACAGTATTTATCTGATGAAATGTGCCATCTGATAAGGGAATCTAATATGGGAAGGCATGCAAAAAATGACTTAATGAACAAATAAATAAATAAGCAATTAAATAATTACAAACAAGGTAGTGATAAGGAATTTTGCCAATTTTATAAGTTCCCAGTGCATAGACGCATGTCTGCTGCACAGTAGTACTAAGTGAATGTTTTAAAATAAAGAAATGCATAGTGACTACCTTCTAACCCTGTCTTATTATGCTTTTTCCCATAACACAGTCAACACCAGGCTGTAATTGTCAACAAGACTTAACTGAGGGGTGGTGGACTTGGCCCAGTGGTTAGGGCGTCCGTCTACCATATGGGAGGTCTGCGGTTCAAACCCCGGGCCTCCTTGACCCGTGTGGAGCTGGCCCATGCTCAGTGCTGATGTGCGCAAGGAGTGCCCTGCCACGCAGGGGTGTCCCCCACGTAGGGGAGCCCCACGTGCAAGGAGTGCTCCCCGTAAGGAGAGCTGCCCAGCACGAAAGAAAGTGCAGCCTGCCCAGGAATGGTGCCGACACAAGATGACGCAACAAAAAGAAACACAGATTCCTGTGCTGCTGACGACAACAGAAGCAGACAAAGAAGCAAGATGCAGCAAATAGACACAAAGAACAGACAACCGGGGGGGAGAGGAGAGAAATAAATAATAAATAAATCTAAAAAAAAAAAAAAAAAGACTTAACTGAAGGCCTGGGGTAATGGAGAGGGAGTACACTTGCTACAGTAGAGGCTACTCCACTACTGTGGAGCCCATGTGCCCAGGACTGTCCTCTGGGTCAGTCCTTCTGCCCAGTTCCTGGCTAATCTCTATGTGTCATGGTCCAGTTAAACAGCACCCCAAGGTATTTCCATCTCCTGAGTTTTAGCCAATTGATCTCTTAGAATCATAAATAGAAAATTTGTCCCTCACCCAATTATGATGTCTCCTCCCCAAATCTTCATTCTAGTAGCATATTAGCTTTTCCCCCAGGATGACTGAAAATGTACATATCTATTTTCTTTTAGAATAAACCCTTCTTCTAACCCTGGGGATAGAGTCCAACACCATTGCCCCTAAAATTAAAAAAAAATCTCAATACTCAGACAGCATATATCTTGTTTGAGTCATTCAGTCTCAAATAAAATCATATCTGAGGTGCCAATAATACAGTTCAGATTTTATGTGCCAAGCACAGTACAATTGGTTTTCACAGTGTTTCATGTAGAGTAAAGTGACAGATACTCAGGACAGTACAGCCCCCTTGTCTTCCTGATCTTCCAAGCAACCATTCAAAGAACAAATGCATACAATTCCGTAAGAACATGTAATAATGTATAGGCACAGGAAAGTCTAAACTTAGGTTTAGAAAACCATTTAAAAACATTTCTCTAAGGGAAATATTCTGCAGTGGTGAGATCCACTGAAGGAGGCACTCAAAAAACTCTTACCATTTGAGTCTGAAGTATCAGCATTCAGATTTTCCTCAGTGACAGAATGTTTCACATTTGTATAAACAAAAAGCCATGCTAAACGGCTCTTTCAAGAACAAAAGGATAGTGTGACTCAAAAGTTAATTCCCATTTCTAACCTGGAAGGTAGTAACTGCTGATAAGTTTTTTAAAAGGTTTTATTTTTTCACCTAAAAAAAAAAAATTAAAACCTAGTCCAAACCTTGCTAGAGATACAAAACCAGCTCCAAGCCCCAGTTGACACATGAACCTAACTATCACAGTAGTCTGGGTTATGCCTAGGCTCAGCAACATGGACTTCTCCTCACCAAGACCAACTTGGCTACAGCCACTGCTGAGCACCCAATCCTCCACCAACAGTGACCAACACTCACTACCCAATTTGGTACCATCCAAAATGGCCTAGAGGCAGGTTGATTACATTGGACCACTTCCATCATGGAAGGGGCAGTGATTTGTTCTAATTGGAATAGACACATACTCTGGATATGGGTTTGCCTTCCCTGCAAGCAATGCTTCTGCCAAAACTACCATCTGTGGACATACAGAATGCCTTATCCACCATAATGGTTTTCCACACAACATTGCATGTGATGAAGACACACACTTCACAGCAAATGATGTGTGGAAATGTGTATATGCTCATGGAATTGACTGGTTTTACCATGTTGTCCATCCTGAAACAGCTGGATTGATGGAACAGTGGAGTGGCCTTTTGAAGACTCAATTATGGTGCAAAATAGGTAGTAATACCTTTCAGATCTAAGGCAATGTTCTCCAGGAGGCTGTGTATGCTCTAAATCAGAATCCACTCTGTGGTGCTGTTCTCCCACAGCCAGGATTCATAGACCCAAGAATCAGGGGGTGAAAATGGGAGTAGTGTCATTCACTATTACCCCTAGTGATCCACTAGGAAACTGTTTGCTTCTTGTCCCTGCAACCTTAAGCTCTACTGGTACAAAGGTCTTAGTTCCAAAAGGAGGAATTACAACAATGAATTACATTGAACTTGAAGTTAAGACTGCCACCTGTCAACATTGGACACTTCCTGCCTCTGAATCAAAAGGTGAAGGAAGGGTTTACTGTACTGTCAGGTGTTTGATACTGACTATCAGGGGAGAAATAGGACTGCAACTACATAATAGAAGAAAAGAAGAGTTTGCCTGGAATACAGGAGATCCCCTAGGGCATCTCTTAATACTACCATGCCCTGGATTAAAGTCAACAACCAAATCCAAGCAGGACTGCCAATGGTACAGAAACTTTAGGAATAAAGGTTTGGGTTACCCCACCAGGCAAAAAACCACGATTAGCTGAAGTGTTTGTTTAAGGTAAAAGGAACAAGGAATCGGTAGTGGAAGATGGTAGTGATAAATATGACCAATGACCACATGACCAGCTACAGAAATGAGGACTATAATTGTTGTGAATATTTCTTCTTTGTTTTGTTATGAGTATCTTTGTATATGTACATAAATATCTTTCTTTTTTCCCTATCTTATCCCTTTGTCATATGACATAATTTTCATGTTATATTATTTAAGTTATAGGATATCAAATTTAAGAGTGAATTTTACCCAAGGACTTGCACCCTATTCTGAAGATATTTAGGTTGTTTCTTGTTGTACACAGTACATTTGAGTATTGTTAGTAAAAAATTATGACTGTTATTGTGTTTTATTTAGAGATAAAGTAAGAATTAAAGAAATGTGTATGGCTGTCAAGTTGGCAAGGGATGGACTGTGATAGTTAAGTTCATGTGTTAACTTGGCCAGGTGATGGTGTCCTGGTATTTGATTAAGGAATCACAGGTTTGATTGTCACTTTGAGGACATTTCATGGGCTTATATCATCAGTAAGTTGATTGCATCTCTGACTGATTACATCTACAATCAACTGAGGAGATTGCCTTCAACAATGACAGATGTCTCATCCAGGCAAGTTGAAGGCTTCAAAAGGAGAGTGATTTCAGCAGTCAAAAGAGAATTTCCATCTTTACTTCAGTCATCCAGCTTCTCTTGGGGAATTCATAGAAAACCTTCATTGGAGATTCCAGCCTGTAGACTGCCCTTTGAAATTTGGACTTGTGTATCCCCACAGTCATGTGAGGTAATTTTTATAAAATCTCATAATATTTACAGATATCTCCTATTGCTTTTGTTTCCCTGAGAACACTGACTAATACAACCACTTTCTTCATTTCCCAAAAGTACCTGAAATTGTCACATGCCTGAATAAAAGGTAAAACTACTTAGCCCAAAATAATGGGAAATGAAAGGATAAATTCTGCTTCAGCAGAATTATTTCGTTTTGTTCATTATAGTTGTTTTTCTACTTGATTTATTTTTCTCTTAAAATAATATTATGATATATTTAATTTCTGCCTTTTTAAAATAATCATACAGGGAAACGGACTTGGCCCAGCGGTTAGGGCATCTGTCTACCACATGGGAGGTCTGCAGGTCAAACCCCGGGCCTCCTCGACCTGTGTGCAGCTGGCCCACACGCAGTGCTGATGCGCGCAAGGAGTTCCATGCCACACAAGGGTGTCCCCATGTAGGGGAGCCCCATGCACAGGGAGTGCACCCCGTAAGGAGAGCTGCCCAGGGCAAAAGAAAGTGCAGCCTGCCCAGGAATGGCGCTGCACACACGGAGAGCTGACACAACAAGATGATGCAACAAAAAGAAACACAGTTTCCCGTGCCACTGACAACAGAAGAGGACAAAGAAGACGCAGCAAATAGACACAGAGAACAGACAACCTGGGCAGGGGGAGAAGGGGAGAAAAATAAATAAATCTTTAAAAAATAAAATAAAATAAAATAATCTTACAGGAAAACTCTTTCTACTTTCATTTGGTGACTAACATTAATGTTGCATTAGCAACTAGATAAGGAAAGCCTGATACAGAGTTGACCTCTTTAAAACCCAGAGTTGTAAGATTTAGGCAATATCTACCAAAATATAGTCAGCTACTGGAGCACGCTTCTGATCTGAGATCTCAGGGTCATAAAGAGATTCTCTCCTAACTATCTTCGTGTATCCAAATGCTTCAAATTTGGGATAGGCATTAAAAGGCTCATGTGAGATCATTCAGTTTTGCATTAAAAAGCATGTTGGTATCTCTCATCTTTCAAGGAGGTAGTGATGGAGGAAACCTTCTCTTGAATCCAAACCCCCTTCCAAACACTACAACATTTCTTTTCTCTTTTTTACAGCAAAACTTCTTGAAAGAATTGTCCTTACTTAATGCCTCTCCTTATTGCTATTTATTCTTCAACTCAGTCCAGTCTAATTTCCAACCAATCACTCCTCTGAATCTCCTCTTACTAAGGTCCCTAGTGTTGTTATATCCCATGATTACATCTCCGTACACATCTAACTCGACCTTTCAGCAACATCCAATCCAGTTTGCTGTTGCCTTTTCTGATTGTTTGATATAATACTCTCCATGTTTTCCTCTAACTTTAGGGATTTTCCATATAAGAATTTTTGCTGCTGTCTCCTCCACTGCTTGACCTCCTTTAAATGTGGGAATACTTTTGTGCTCTGCACTTTTCCTCCTATATCTCATCTAGCCCTATAATTTAATCCCAATCAATCCAAAATTTGCATCTTCAGCTCTGACCCATCCCCTATATTACAACCTAATGTATTCGACTTCCTACTTAAATATAATATATGCAAGTAAAACTCTTAATGTCCCCAAATATTATATTTCCATGTCTTTCCTGAGTAAATGATATCTCTATTCATCCAGTCACTCAATCCCCAAACCTAGTTGTTATCCTTGATTATCCTGCCTTTCCTTATTGCCCATATCCAACCTATTAACATCACTCTAATTCCCCTACCTCCCCCCTAATTCATGCTACCAGCCCCTCTCACTTATATTGCTACAATAGCTTCTTACCTGACACATTGCTGCTACATTTATCCCCTACAGTCCATTACTGCACAGCATCAGAATGTTTATTTTTAAAGCAGGTCAGATGATGTCCCTCCTTTGGTTTGCACTGGCTTCCAAGCTCCTCTTTGTGGTCTCCAAGGCCCTGTGTGATTTTATCCTTCCATTGCTCCCTCTCATTCCCTTGCCCCAGGCGTATTGGAATGTTTTTATTTTCTCCAAAACCCCAAGCTCATTCCCACCTTTAGGTTTTCAAACTTTGTTTCCTCTGCCTACAACCTTCTTGTCTCTTCTGTGATCTACTGCTTCTTATCATTTAGATCTTGGTCCTGTGGACACTTCCTCTAAGAGCCTTCCCTAGCCTCTCTAGGTAAAGTGGTCCTTGGTCATCACAGATAATTTCTGCCACATCACCCTGTTTTATCTTCTTTGCATCTGCAAGACTGGAAATGATGTTAATTTATTTATTATCTATCTACTCCCCACCCCCATGAGATTGCAAACTCAATGAAGGCAGTGCCATTATATCTCCATGTTTAGGGCAGTGTCTGAAAGATAATGGGGACATAGAAAATATTAGTGAAATTAATGAATTTTAGGATGATTATACAAAACATGTATTAGAATCAAAATAATAAGGTTATTGCAGATGATTGAAATTTACAGGCCATGATACACCCTTTAACACCTCAAGCATCTGAAGATTTGGGAGCTCTGGGAAAGAATATTCTGGACTGAAAACCAGAGCTCTCATTTCTTCGCTTTGCTTCTTTAGCATTAACTCTTCTCTTGAGCCACCAGCTCTAGTAGCAGAACTAGATTATTCTTGCTCGGTCATTTATATCCAATGAGAAGAGAGTGCTTATAATCCTAAGAAAAATTCTCAGTCTATCTCATCAGGTTTGACTCTGTTTTAGGCCGTTGACCTAATCACAGTGATTAGAGAGGAGGCGCTGCGCTAACTAGCTAAGACCAGGGTGCTACACCCCTTGAGGTCAGGGCTAGGACACCACCTAAAGTAAGACTGGGGACAGTTAAGTAACTGTGGCCCAGAAAGCTGAAGTTATGTTTTTTTCCCACTCTTTCATCAGCATTTATGGAAAAGCAGCCCTGTGCCCAGCATTCTTCTCTCTGCTGGAGATACTGTGGTGAACAAAGCACACAGAATCCCTTAAATTGTAACAAAATGCCCAAGGTTACAAAGCTACACAATGACTCCACAGTTCTATTTTGGTTAACCTTCCCATTTTCTGGAAATGGGGGATGTGGCCAGGGTGCCTTTTCCACACCACAGTAGGGAAAAGTTATTCAGCAGAGCCATCAGATCTCATTCTCATTCACATGTCTTGCACGATATGACACCCTGCTGTAAAAAGCTACAGTCACCCAAAGTAACATAACCTTTCCCCTGAACTCAGAGGGTGTCAGCTGCTGAGACCCTTTGTCTTTGCCCAGTATCTAGTCATCCATATGGATGGAAAGGAGACTGTGAGGGCAGAAGCAAGGATGATAAGGTCATGGCTTCCTCTAGTCACCAGAGAAACTCAGCCTGGCTCCCTGACACTGCAGCATTCAGTGCATTTTAATGTAATGCTGCTCTCGCAGATATTTCATCTTCAGGGCACAGTAAACAGTGAGACATCAGGAAAAAAGAACACTGATGGGATGAGGGGTGGTTGAGTAAGTTAAGGAAAGAGAGCTAATAAACATTTCCTTTTCAAGGCAATGTGAAAACACTCATATTCAGAATAAGTAGCTTACTTGAGAAAACTCAAAGTCAAAATGAAGTATGAATTATTGATTTTCTATTCTATTTTATCCCCACTTCACACTAATTTCAACAGTAATTCAACAGCCTTTTAATGTCCAGATGTCTACCCGTTCAAAGACAATCCATTATTTTCATTTTATTTTTCTCATTTTCTCTTATTTTTTCTCATTCTCTTTCATCCTCTCTTCCCTTCTCATTGTCTTTCTCTCATTTTTATGCTCCTCCTCTTTTCCCTCCTTTTTTCCTTAAATTGTAGCCTAGCAACAGCTATTTCAATTAAAAGAGGATGGGAAGGGCTACCAGTGTTACCAAGGTTACCAGTATTTCCTGCTGCCACTGGAGGAAGTAACCTGTGAATCAATCATAATGTAAACAGAGCTAAGACACCTTCCTTGCTACTCTGCCTTTTGCTTCAACATCCAGAAATGATGAACAAATCTCCCACATGAAAAAGTTTTACCACGTTGTCTCCCAGTGCCATAGGCGTTAGCATTTAGTGAGACTCTATTCTATAGCCCAGGTATTTATAGACAATTTTAGTGAAATATGACAATGATCAGATCTATTTATTTTTATTTTTATTTTTTAAATACAGGGACCAGGGATTGAACCTGGGACTTCATGTAAGGGAAACTAGAGCTCAATCGCTGAACCACATTGGCTCCCGAGTTGATTTTTTTGTTTGTTTGTTTGTTTGCTTTTTTTGTTATTAGGAGGTACCAGGGACCAAACTGGGACCTCCCATGTGGGAAGCAGGTGCTCAACTGCTTGAGCCACATCGGATCCCTTACAATGATCAGATTTTTACATTTAGTCGAGGGAAATGATTCTGTTCATTTTATATACCATCAGATTTCCAATAACAATTGATAATAATAATATAGTTGGCCAATGCAGTCCTACTATGAGGGCTCAATATCAGACACTTTTGCCTTTAAAAGTATAATAATCATAGTAATTTGTATATATGTGGCATCACTTAGGTGTTATACCTAATTTAACAGATGAAATTTTAAAAAAATTTCTCTAAATTAATCTTACCATTATAAAAAGTAACAAATTCATTCAGTAGGATCTTTTTTGTTCATTATCAAAATAAATCATTTTTGTATAAAAACTATTTCAAGGACAGCCTTCTCTAGGGCCCAGAACACAAACATGGGGCCCAGATGACCCAAGATCAATCTCCATGCATGATTCCAGTTCTGAACTCACATTCCCAGACCAGTCAGGTTAAAGAATTTACAATTTTCCTAATATCCTAATACCTTGCACTAGCAAACCATCTTACAAAACCCTAATACTTTATTTCCTTCCCACAGTAGCTCTGTAAGGAGGCACCAGGTCCTATTCATTCCTAGCTCATTGCACAGCACATTATCTTCCACCAGATGGGAAATGAAATGGTATCCAAGCATAACTTCTCCTTATCTTCTCTCCTTGTTCCCTTACCAGTTTCTCCTGGGAGTGCTTCCTTAATAAATCACTTGCACGTGAATCTTCCTCTCAGGGTCTACTTCTGGAGAACTTGACCTAAAAAAGACTACAGCTCCTATCAGGATGCTCTTTCTCTATGGATCCAGCTCCTATTATTTCCTTTCCTCAATCTTTTAGGCCCCAAGGTTGGTAAAATACTCACTGATGCTAATCCTTCGGTGCTTTAACAGCTTTGGTCATTCCCTTAAATCTGTTCATACTCATATTTGTAAGTAAAGTCTCCTGAAATTCCTCAGTTGTTTTCTGTTTCATACAGATAACGTAGCTGATAGAACCTCCTAAATGATTTGCCACTTTCATACTTGTGTCCCTTTAATCCACTCTCCATACAGGGGCTGAGGATGGATCCTTAAAATTTCTTATTTAGATTATCTGACTACCTACTTGAAAACTGTCAGTGGATCCAATTATACACAGATAATGTCCAAGTTACCTGCCACGATGCAGAAGACCTTTCATTCTCCAGCCAGTATATGCTGCCAATGCAAAATACAGAAATGGGTTGACTTTTATAGTACAAGGGGAAATTATTAGCATAAAATCTTAAATTCTGAGGCTGTGAAAATATCCAAATCAAGGCATCATCAGAGATGCTGTCTCACCAAAGATTGGCTGCTTGTGGTCCTGGACTCCTGCCATGTGGCAAGGCAAAATGGTAGCCGGTCTCTCCTTTAACCTCCAGGCTCACTATCTCCCTGAGCTCAGCTGTGGGTGATCAGGCATAAGGCTCATCTTTCCCTTCTCCTTTGGGGCTCATTGCTTCAACTTTGGACTGTTCTACTGATTTCAGCCCCTGACCTTTCTCTCAGCCTCTGCAGATTTCTCTGTGTTTCTGTGGTTGCAGGAGATCCTGGAGTCCTCTCTCACATGGCAGCTCGCTTTCTCTGGGTGTTTCTGATGTTTCTCCTATTTATAAAGGACAAAAACAAGAGAGTTTCCTTAGTTTGCCAAAGGGCTGCTGATGCAAAGTACCATAAATGGGTTGGGTTTTATAATGGGAATTTTATTTAGGGCAAATGCTTATACTTCTGATGTCATGAACTGTCGAAATCACAGCATCAGCAGTGATGTTTTTCACAAAAGTCAGCTACTGGTAATTCTGGCATGCTGCCACATGGTAAACCAATATGGCAGGCAATCTCTGCCGAGGTCTCTGCCTTCCCCTCCAGAATCTACTGTCTCTTGGAGCTTAACTGTGGGCAACGAGGAATAGGACAAGGCTCTTTCCAGTCTTCCTTTCTCAATCTCTCAGTGTTTCTCTGCCTTTCTGCAGCTTGTAGCCTTGCCCAGAGCCCTCTTTCACATTGCAGAACCAAATATGGCAGTTTCTTTTCTCCCTGTGTCTCTTTGTTTATAACAGCTCCAGTAAAAGGGCTGAGATTCAACCTGAGTCATGCCTCATTGATGTAGTTCAATTAAATGGGTCTCACACCTACAGGAGTGGATTAGTTCAAAAACATAATCTTTCCTCTTTTGGGAATTCATAAAAGTAAATCAAACTGTTCCCAGGTTTAAGACCAGCTTGGGTCATGCCTCACTGAGTCAGTCAATGGCCCCTAACCGAATTAAATCTAATCAAATGGTCCCACACCCACAGCCCACAGGAATGGGTTAACTCCAAGAACATGTTCTTTTTCTGGGATTCACAAAAAGCTTTTAACTGTCACATCTACCTACCTGAAAACCATCAGTGGATTCCATCATGCACAAATAATGTCCAAGTTACCTGGTATGATACAGGAGGTTGTTCATGCTCCAGCTGGTATTGTCACCCACAACTCTGATCACTTCCTTCCTAAGGAACTTATTCTGCAGCGATATCAAGTGTCACGTAATTCTCAATACAGAACAGGCTGCTTCTCACCTTTGTGCATTGACTCAAGTCAGACTGCTACCAACGCATAGCATGCACTCTGTTCCTCCAGAAACCAAATATCACTAACTGATTCCCACAGTTTAAGCCAAGTGTCATCTCTCCTAGGAGTTCTTGGAGGATGGGGATTATTTGGAAGCCTAGGAGTTCTTGGAGGATGGGGATTGTTTTTTAATTTTTATACCCTCAGTTTCAGTCTGACACAAAGCAAAAAGTTTGTTTAATGCAAAGCATTTTAACTTGCATACTATGCTATGCTACTGCTATGAACACCTTGACGAACTCTCAATTACTATTGGAGATATCTTTGAAAAGTAGCCCACTAATATTATAACTGCCATTTATTTGTGTCAACTAGGTATCAGGTATGTACTATGTTATGGTTGTTTTATCTTCATAAAAAGTACACGGTGTTATTCTTCTTTTTTAAAGATAAGAAACTTAAGCCTCAGGAAGATAAGAAATGCTCCATAGGTCATAGGTAATAAGAGGTGTATCTGGGATTTGAAACCTACCATGCCTATCTTGAGTCCAAAGTCCATGCTCTCTCCCTTATGGAGAAGCAGCTCTGCCATAATGTCAACTAGAATACCACCTGTGATCTCATGGGAGTAAGGCCTACTCAATCTCAATTCCCAGGTTCCTGGTCAATATGAAGAAAGGGGATATTTACTGGTTTCATATATCCATGTTTATATTACAGTCACACAAATTCAGCTGCATAATCAATGCTTTATGTGTGTAACTATTAGCAGCTATTTGTAGGAGAAAACATTTTGTTTTAGAGCATTTCACTGAAGAGGTGGTAGAACTGGAGACATTTATATAGGACAAATACATACTTTTTGTATCCTAATACAATAAAATACTCATGGAACATTACTTCCCTTTAAGAACTAGTACTCCAGTTTGCATTCCTGTGAATGTGCTTCTTGTTAGAACTCAGAAAGTCCCTGATCACATGCTGATCACACACAAAGAGCCAGATTCAGACAATTAAAGTTGTGATTTGTTTTTGCTATCATCAGAAACTTGATAACTGAACTATAAGAGTAGTTAATGTGGCATTTTATAAGCAACAGTGAATTACCCATGGTTAGTGAGTAATAATAAATTAGTATGGTTCTACGGATCACAAACACCCACAAAATGTCTACAAATGGGAGATCATTTTGCAAGCATGAAAAAGACAAACGTTGAATCAGATTATGCAAAATCACAGAATGAACAATGCAGGAAGTCTGAACTGCCTCCTTATGATTTTTGCCTAGCTCCAGGGTCACCGTCACCACTGTATAATGTGGCCTCCTCCACATCAGTATTGCTTGTCTCTGGACCCTCCCACCTCAGAGAAACTAACTCATCCCAGTGCTGCCCACAATTTTCCTGGTTTGAGTACTGAAAGTCCCCATCGCAGGCCTCCAGTTATGATAAATATGGTGGGAAGAATAATGACCTCTCCCAAAATGTCCACATCCTAATCCCCAGAATCTGAAAATATGTTACCTTATGTGGCAAAAGGAACTTTGCAGATGTGATTAAATTGAAGATCTGGAGATGGGGAGATTGTCCTGGCTATCTGGGTGGACCCTATCTAGTCACAGGGGTCCTTAAAGTTGGAGAACCTTTCCTGCCTGTAGTCAGAGGGAGATGTGATATGACTGTGGAAGAATGGTCAGAGAGCTGAAACATTGCTGGCTTTGAAGATGAAAGAAGGGGTCCACAAACCAAGGAATGTGGGCAGCCTCTAGCAACTAGAAAGGCAAGGAAACCACCCCTAGATCGTCTAGAATGAAACAAATCCCTGCCAACATCTAGATTTTATCCCAGTGAGAATCATGTCAGACTTCTAACATTTAGAACTGTAAGATAAAATTTGCATTGCTTGAAGCCACTAAATTTACGGCAACTTGTACAGCAGTAATAGAAATCTAATACAGTAATTAACTCATCCAGTTTACCCAGGACTTTTCTGTTTTTAAACTGTCAGTCTCCCATCCTGGGAGCCCCTTCAATCCCAGAGAAACCAGGACAATTGGTTATTCCCTTGATTTGAAAGAATTCTCCATTGGTATCTAGGTACTCTTGAGCTACAACTAGTTGGCATCCCCAAAGATGCCCTAAAACAGTGATTCTCAAAGATAAGCATGCATCAGTAGCACCTGAAGGACTTGTTTAGACTCAGGTTATGTTTCTAACTCAGAAGGTCCCGAGTGGAGCCTGAGAATTTGCATTTCAAACTCTTCCCAGGGTACTGGTCTAGGGAGTATACTTTCAAAGCACTATTCTAAAAACAAAAACTTCTAGGATAATTGCAAACAGCATTTCCTCTGTTCATCTACATGCCATTTGAATTGAGGTATGAGTAACTAGGGAAAACTCTGCAAATAGAGGAAAAGTTAATGTAAACTGAGACAGGAATGAGCTTGATAGATGCAAAAAGGAGCCAAGGAAAGGACCATGTGCCTGGATCCTAAAGAGAGTAATGGGGAAAACCATGAGAAAGGATTCTGTGATTCTATGAAGTTGCTTATCTTGGGATGGTTCTGATTAGGTCCCAGCAAGGAGCCTTTTAAGAGCAGAAATTACCCAATATTAAGGTGTATTTCTCACAGATGGTTAATTTCTTACGTTTGTTATTCTGATGGCTAATATGATTTCTGCTTATAGTAGATATTTGTTGTTGTTGTCGGTCTGACAACACCTTTTCCTGTTTTTTGAAAAGAAACAGCTCTTTTCCAATCCCCACCATCTGTTTCTATAGTGACATGAGGTTCCACTAAGAGTATTTTCATAGCAACGGGAAAGGGTAAATAATATAAGCAAAACCAGTCAGAAACTTCTGGGATTTTTCTAGTTGAAATTTATAGGAAACAGGTCTTTTTCCTTACAAATAATGATGATTTTAGGAGGGAGCTTATAGCCATGGTTTCAGTCTCACGGGGAAGATTGGTTCAAAGAGTGAAAAGAAAGAAGCAGAAGTGAGAGATGGGGATACAAAGAGAGACAGAAAGGTCCTGAGGCCTTCATTTTCCTGGTTTGAGGTTATTCTTCACACTGTTTGGTTATCTGTGCCAAAACATTCCTTGTGGTTTAAGATATCTTGAGCTGGGTTTCTGTCATTTGCAACAAAGAACCTTGACTGATACATAATTCATGGTCTCACCCAAAACCTGTGTTATCGATTGAATTGTTTCTCCCTAAGATACATGTTGAAGTACTTCAGAAGGTAACCTTCTTTGGAAATACAGTCAATGCAGATGGAATTAGACAAGTTAAAATTAGGTCATACTGGAGTATTATGGGCCCTTAATCCAATATGACTTGTAAGAGGAAATTTGGACACAGACAGTCAGAGAAGAGAATGTCGTGATGACTGAGGCAAAGAGAAAACGCCATGGACTGATGGCAAGCCACCTCCAGAAGCCAGGAGAAAGACATGGAGCAGATTCTTCCCTACTGGTTTAAGAGGAAGTACGGCTCTACCTACATTTTGATTTTAGACTTCCAGCATGGAGAACTCTTGAGACTATAAATAACTATTGTTTTAGGCCACCCAATTGATGGAACTTTGTTATGGCAGATCTGGTAAATTAAGACGATCTGGGTGTTTCCTGTCTTCCTTTCTGGTACTAGTTTGTAGCCTCCCCAGACATTCAGCCTCTATCTTCACGCAGCTTCTCTTGGTTCTCTCAATCTTGGGAAAGAGAAATGGCATAGGCATTAAAGACCTAAGCTTTGGGAAGTAGATGTGGTTCAAGTGATAGAGCTTCCGCCTACCATAGGGGAGGACCTGAGTGCGATCCCTGGGGCCTCCTAATGAAAAAGCAGAAGAGAAAGCATGCCCATGCATTGGGCCAGTGCCCGTGAGAGTACCCACGTGTTACAAAAGTGCCCACACAAGTGAATCACTCAGCAAGATGATGATGCAACAAAATAGAGACAAGGGGAGAGTCAAGGTGAGGCACAGCAGAAACCAGGAACTGAGGTGGCACAATTGACAAGGGACCTCTCTCCCCATCAGGAGTCTCCAGGATTGACTCCTACGGGAGAGAAAATGAGAAAAGAAGACAATACAGCAGACAGCAAAACAGCAGGGCGGGAGGAGGAGAAGGGGAAAACAAACAAACAAACAAATAAATAATTCTTGAGAAAAATGAAAACTAAAGAGACCTAAGCTTTTTTTTTTTTCATTTTTTATTTTATTTTATTGACTTTGTAATAATATTACATTAAAAATATATATATATGAGGTCCCATTGAACCCTACCACCCCCACCCCACCTCTCCCTCCCCCCAGCAACACTCCCTCCCATCATCATGACACAGCCATTGCATTTGGCAAGTACATCTCTGGGCACCCCCGCACCCCATGGTCAACGGTTCACACCATGGCCCACACTCTCCCCCATTCCATCCAGTGGGCCCTGTGAGGATTTACAATGTCCGGTGATTGCCCCTGAAGCACCATCCAGGGCAGCTCCATGTCCCAAAGATGCCTCTACCTCTCATCTCTTCCTGCCTTTCCCCATACCCATCAGCCATCATGTCCACTTTTCTCAATCCAATGCCACCTTTTCTATGTGGACATTGGATTGGTTGTGTCCATTGCACCTCTATGTCAAGAGGAGGCTCAGATTCCACATGGGTGCTGGATGCAATCCTCCCACTTTCAGTTGTAATCACTCTAGGCTCCATGGTGTGGTGGTTGTCCTTCTTCAACTCCATCTTAGCTGAGTGTGGTGAGCCCAATAAGTCAGATTGTAGGTGCTGGAGTCTGTTGAGGCTCAGGACCTGGCTATCACATTGTCAGTCCAGAGATTCAAATCCCCTAAATATATCTTAAACCCCGACACTAACTGCACCTCCAGCACATTAGCATGAAAGTCTTATGAAGAGAGATCCCATCTGAGTCCAGATTCGTCACACATAAACACCAGTTCCAAAGAGGGGCCATCTGACCTGGTAGTTAACCCCATCGGCCATGACCATAACTCCCATGGATCTCTTTAGCCCTTGAAGGAACCGATATCTGGGGGTTGTATCTGCTTTATCTGTCTCTCAGACTCTGCTCAGTTGTGCATAAGGGCAATCCTTCTGACAGCCTCCAGACTCTTTTTTAGAGACTCGTAGCCATATAAACTCATTTCTCCTTTCCATTTCCCCCTTACATTAGGTCAAACAGCATTTTAAAGTCATGTTATTTTATGTAGACAGGGATATTCCGCTGATCCGTGTTGAACCTTCCGTATGAGGTCATTTTCCAGTTGCATCATCAGTTGGTAGTTGATAGTGGTCCCTCGGTGCCAGGGAGGCTCATCCCCGGGTGTCATGTCCCACGCTGGGGGGAAGTCATTGCATTTACATGCTGAGTTTGGCTTCGAGACTGGCCACATTTGAGTAACATGAAGGCTGACAGGAGGAAATTCCCAGGCACAATGCTGCTCTAGGCCTTGTTCTTATTTTAGGCTTATCAGCTCACAAGCATAGTCCTTAGTGTCATGGGCTCAGTGTTGAACCCTCACTCCCTCCCGGTCCCCGCCGCTGCACCTGGGAGACTGTCGCTGCTCCCCTAGGGACCACGACAGAGCACCACTGGCCAGGAAGAGACCTAAGCTTTAACAAAGAGATTTGAGTCTGAACTCTTACTACAGAAGAGGTCAGGTTCCTTAACCAGTCTGAGTCCCAGATGCTTAACCTGGAAGGGAAAGAATACAGCCTTCCTAAACTGGTAGGGGGCCTTAAATGAGATAATGAAATAAGGCGTTTAGCACCCTGCCTGCCCCATAGTCAGCCTGCCATAAACGGGAGACGTCATTCTAATTTGTTATCCCATTGCTACCAGTGCCACTTAACTTTACCCTGGGTTTTACCTTCAGCTGTTGGTCAAACAGAAAAAAATTGCTTCATTATCCTTTTCTTCTTCTTCTTCTTTTCCCCACTGATGTCCACTGGCTGGTTTATAAGTTCAGAATCTATAGAAGAAAAACGGGACTATGTGCTGATGCAGATCTAAATAATACCACGGTGTGACCCCAGTACTGGTACTGTGTACTTCAGATCCCTGATGCTAATTGCAACGTGTGTCACTGTTATGACAGGAGAAAGTGTGAGATTGGCTGCAGACAGTTTTATAAGCTGATAGGTTTTTGGAACTGAGCTATGAAGCTGTTCTACTATTGGAAGTGTTGACAAGATAATATATGTAAAAGCATTTGATTTTCTTGGAAGACAGGTATGAGCAAAATACAAAATAGGATTAATTATTGATTATGTGTGGGAATGAGGAATGGAAAAGCAAAGATATACTTTTCTTTGAAAATTTTTAAAAATGTAACTCTTGCTAAGTATTTTTCAATTTTTTGAATTGGAGCAATTATAGTTTTACAGAAAAATCATGCAGAAAATATGACGATCCCATATTACTCCCATCCTACAACACCCAAACTGCACACAGTTTTTCCTATTGTTTTGCATTTGTGTGGTATCTGTTACAGTTATTTTGTTTGCTGTAGTCTACAGTTTATGTTAGTGTTCATTCATAGTGTCACTACGACTTTCCATATTCTAATTATACTATATAAGTGAGATCATACAATAGCTGTCCTTTTGTGCCTGGCTTATATTACTCAACATGATGTCCTCAAAGTTTATCCATGTTTAACATGTATCAGACCTTCATATCTTTTTCTGGCTGAATAATATTCCATTGTGTATATATATATATATATATATACCACATTTTATTTATCCATTTATCTGTTGATGGACACTCTAGTTGCCTCCAATTTGGCAATTGTGAATAATGCCCATATGAACATTGGTGTGCAGGTATCTGTTTGAGTCCTGCTTTCCATTATTTTGGGTATATACCTAGAAAGTGGGATTGCTGCATCATATGGTAATTCTATATCTAATTTCCTCAGGAACCAGCAAATTATTTTTCCAAAGTGGCTACACTATTTTACTCTCCCACTAACAAAGTACGAGGGTTCCTATTTTTCCACATCCTAAGCAGCCCTTGTTTTCCGTTTTTTAAAGTAATCGTCATGTTAGTGGGGGTGAAATGGTATCTCATTGTGGTCTTTTGGCACTTTTGCATTCGGCTTTATATTACAATTATTTCCCCTACCAGACCATAAGCTCCTTGAGAAAAGAAACTCTGCATGTTATATCCTTCATAATCAGTGGCAAATAGAAGGCTTTGAAAATGTTGGCAAAATGAATGATATATGAATAATTAGAATACATGGTTAATAGCAAAGCATCATTTATTTTTTGTGGAAAAAAGAATAAACAAGAAAGGAGGCATGTGGTGTTGTAGGAAGAGAACACGCTCTGGATTCACATCCAAGCTCTTTCATTGACTGGGTTAATGAACTTGGTTCACTACTTGACATCTCTGATCATTTATTTTTTATCTAAAAAATGGTAACCCCAGGGTCCACTTGATACTGTTGTGATGGGGATTAAATATGGCAATTCCTGGCACTGCTCCATAAATAAGCATAAAATTATTAGTAGAATCCTACAGATAACCCAATTATGTCCCAGGTAGTTCTGCTTGTTTCCTCCTATGGACCACTGTACTTCCCCAAAGTGCCTTGGTCAGATGCTCACCTAAAATCACTTGTTTCCTTCATGTACAAATGGAGAGTGTTGCTTCTTAAAGCACTTTCTTTCCCATATTTTAAATCCAATTAAATCAACTTTCTAGGCCAAGAAAGAAAAACAGACTTCACACGTACTGTACTACAACTGGGGATATCTCCTCCTTTGGTCAGGCATTCCAGATGGCTGCTGCTTTCCCTTAGCTGTTTCTTTACTTATGAGGCTTTTCTGGAATTGATTATGTTCTTAAGAGGCACTAAAGACCCTTAATGAAACATGGCAGGTGTTATTTAAATTTATCTCAGTTAAAAAATGCATAGGAGGAAAATAAATCTGTTTGTGACTCCAACTCAGGAAGAAACAGGAGAGAAGACACAGATAATTCACCCATAAATCATGAGCTAGCCCCAGCAGACACCAAACCATCCAGCCATTTTTGTTTTGCCTTAAAGAGGGGAGTAAAGAGATGACAACACACCTCCTCACAATGTATACTCCACAAAACCATTGCAGACTTCATCAAATCATTTGTTTGTTCTTTACTTCAGGCCAGTTTCAGAGAATTTTCCAAAACCCCTAGAAAGAAACTTCAAGGCTTTGGGAATACCGTTGGGTGAGAGATGGAGAGCTTAGAGTAGCCTAGACTCAGTGTACAGTTTATTAAAAAAAAAAAAAAAATGAAGTCAGGTATCAGCAGAAAGTCAGTCTTTCCAGCATGATATCTTTTTTGTACCTCATTATGGCAAAAAGAAGTCCCTGCCTTCACCCTTGAATTATCACACCATTGTAATCTTAGTGCCCCAGATACTAGGCTACAGGGGAGGAGGGAATCTGACTACCCTATCAGCAAAGCACATAAAAAGCAGAATTGATCTAGATGAGATGAGAAAGGGGACCCTGGATTCTGTCTCTAGATCAATTCTCCAAAAGTCAATTTCTCATGAGTGAACAATTGGCCAAATAACCAGCTAAAAGAATATACTTGCTGACTGGTTTTCATTTAGTCTTGATGACAATGCTTTAAGAAATATTCAGTTTGTCTCTGACCCAGCTCCCTGCTGTTTCAGCTGGAGATGGACAGGCAGAGATGGACTTTTTGGAAGCCCTTATGAATGACAGCAGTGATGAAGGGCCTTTCCAATAGCTGGGAGTTGTGTGCCTGAAACTGCCACAGAGCCTGGCACAGTCATCATGGATACAACTGGCACGATCTTAGATATCTGTTTCTGGATATCTGTGAGCATTGCCCCATTTCTTCTTGGTCACCTCCCCTACCCAGGCTCCTGGGGTTCCCTGCTATACTTTGGCCACTCAGAAATCTCAACAAATGGTGTCCATCTGGATTCTCCCTTCCTGCCATAATTGCACATTTCCTTGGGCCACTTCCCTCCAGTATCTTTCTCTCTGTCTTATTCTTTGGAATTTCACTCTCTGTTTTCTGAGGTCAAAAGTAGTTAAACTGATAAACCAAGCGTAGTACTCCCTCTGGGAGGCATATTTATATTTTAATGAGTGATTTATGGAGAAACAGCCTAAGAATATAGAAATAATAGTCTTCACTTACTGTACGTGTAATACACACCACACCCCAAGAGGCATTTTGCATTCGTTATTTCTATGCCATGCTACAACCATACAAGAAATAATTTTATTCACCATTTTACATAATAAAAGAATTGAAGTACTTTGCCAGAGGTCATATAACCAGTAACTGGAAAAGCTAGAATTTTATACTGGGTCTATCTGATTCAATCTGATTAAGTGACTCTAATGCAAGACTTTAGACCCTAAAAATAACAAACAATAATCATAGAGCACTTTAAATGTCACAGTGGGAGTGTTGTTTTGGGGATAAATAGGGCTCTCAATGATCTTTACATATATTTCATTGTGGCTTCACTTCTCCACCTATACATATAAGCAGGCCTGCCATACCAAAAAGCTCTCATCTAAACTAAACATTTTACTCGTCATCCATCTCACAAGGCAGACAGATCAAAAGGGGACTCCTTTTTTCCTTTCATTTTCTTAAAGATACATAGATCACACAAAAAGTTACTTTAAAAATATAAAATGTTACCATGTACCCCACTCCCCACACCCCCTACTCCTACCACATGGACAACTACTTTCATTAGTGTGGTACATTCATTGCATTTGATGAGTACATTTTGGAGCACTGCTATACAGCATGGATTATAGTTTATGTTGTAGTTTACACTCTATCCCAGTCCATTCAGTGGGTTATGGCAGGATATATAATGTCCTGCATCTGTCTATACAATATCATTAAGGACACCTCCAAATCCAGAAAATGCCTCCAAATCACATGTTTTTCCCTCTCCCTGTCTTCAGCAACTCCCGCGGCCACCATCTCCACATCAATGATGTAATTTCTTCCATTGCTAGAGTCATAATAATTCTATAGGAGTGTAGCAGTAAGTCCACTCTAATCCATATTTTATTCCTCCATCCTGAGGACCCTGGGATGGTGATGCCCACTCCACCTCAAATTGAGAGGGGGCTTAGATCCCATGTGGCTGATTGATACCGGGAATCAAACTAGAGACCTTACATATTCAAGGCTGAAACTCTTCCCCTGAGTCAAACTTTCTTCCTGGGTTGATTTGCTCCTCTTAAAGAGTGCCTTTCCCAGGGTAGGACTGACTCTGCAATTGGGTACACTGCTGACTAGGAATCTGTCCTTTCCCTTTTTTTTGTTGTTTGTTTTGTTTTTCCTAACTTCTTTCTCTCCCAGGGCAGCAGGAAGCCTCTGTGTGAGTTCCCTTTTGAAATTCAAATGGGACCCTGGTGACTTAACTTACCACAGGAAAAAATGACTCTCAGTCTCTTTGAGTGAGTGTACCCACACCTTGCCGGGAACCCTAAATACGCTCTTGGAAGTTTATTAAGCAATTTCTACTGTCCCCCCTCCCTTAGGTGTGTCGCACAGGACTAGTTAATTGCCTGACTCCCCCTTCTCCCAGACCAGTTTTCCCTATCCCAGGAAAGTCAGGGAATTTAGGCTGCCTCAGTAGATTCACCTCTACCCTCTTCCTGGTTTCTTCTCAAATCAGCTGGTATGCTCCTCAAAGCTCAAAAAAGGGGGTCCAGACATTTGTTGGATCCCTCTCCACCCTCCACCAGAATATTCCCACTCTCAGAGTTTGTCTCCTCCAGCTGTGTGACCCAGGAATGCCGCAGCTTCCTGCCCTGAGGAAGGGGCTTAGCCATCCCACAGCTCCAGCCTCAAACCCCAGAAACTTGGAGTTTTACCTTGAGCAATCACTGTTTTTGTTGTGCTCTCTCCAGATCGATGTCCTGAAGCCTCCTGCTTTGTGGGTTCCCACAGCGGCTCACTCAGGCAAGATTTTGTCCCCACTCAGTGGTTTTTTGTAGGAGAGATGATGTGGGTGCACTCAATCGACACCATCTTGCCCTAAAGGAGCCTCTTAATCTCAGTTAGTTGCAGGTCTAGGACACAGTACCTTTCTGTTTTCTCCAGTTCAGAAATGGGATCCCACAGAAGGCTTGTTGCCATATCTTCCAGTGGCACACCTGAAGAAAGAAGAATTCACAGAAGATTAAGTATTCAATTAGGAGGGAGAGTTCCACTGAAGCTGAGGACCAAGCCTGCTGAGCCAAAGGTGAAACTCTAGCTGTAGCAATGGCCAGGGATGAGAATGTAGAAACAATGTGGACTTGTTGCATAATCAGGAGGAAATGAGTGGGCCCAGAAAAGTTTAGTCTATAAAGAATCCCCAGAGATGGGAAAAGTTGGAAGTTCTTTTAGTATGAATGTAGATTTCCAAATCCCTGCTAACGCAGTGTTTATCGTACCCAATAAACAGGCAAGAGAATATGTGTTGACAATATACTATAGAAAAATTACAGGGAAATAGGTTTGTTCCCCAAAGGCAGAGCTATAAAGAAGTTCAAAGACCATAGATTGTGGTGATCAAAGAAGGGACACATCCCCACATCCCCACAATGTCCATATCTTTGTAACCTGTACACATGGGCACACACACACACACACACTCACTCCCTTTCCCCATCCCACTCTTGTCAACTGGACTTTATTGAGCACCTTTTCTACATAAGGTCCCGTGCTTTGTAATTGTAAAGGCTACAGAGATACATTGGTACTATTAACCACAATTCTCATACATCTCTGGGTCCACTCTGTTATTTCGTCCCTAGATTATTCTCTAACTTTCTTTTAATTGCTCCATGGGTCCAGCCCTTCAGGGGCCTCTTTCTGTGCCTCTGATCTGCTGGTTCAAAACTCCCAGACATCTGTCAGCCTCTTAGTGCTTTTTACCTTTTGCAGCTGTAGGCTAACCTGCAGTCCTTTCTCTCTCACCTTTCTCCTTTCTCTCATTTCTCTCACATGACAGGATCAAAATGATAGCTTCCTTTTCTGTCTGTCTCTATATAAGACCCAGTAACTAGACAGAGATCCAAATTGAGACATGCCTCACTGTCGTGTATCAAGCAAAAGCAATCAAATCAAGTGATCTAAGAGTGAATCAAATGCAATCAAAGTGTACCACATCCACATTAATAGATTAGTTTAAGAACACAATCTTTTGGGATTTTAAAAAAAGAACTTCAAACCATTATATATATATAAGAGATGCCAAATTCTTTGCCTTTTTTTACATAAAAAAATCTTCATTTGTTTTTTAAAATATATTTTTATTACAGAATTTGTAAACTTACAAAACAGTCATGCACATGTGTGGATTTCCTATACATTATCCCTTCCCCAACATACCACATTGTTGTGGAATATTTGTTCGATTATGAGATAGTATCATCAGACTATTACCTTTAACTATGGTCCATAGCACACATCCAGAATATTTTTTCATATCCCTGTATTATTAACACAATATATCTTTAACATCGATGCAAGAATTGCTATTGCTGTTAACTATAGTCCATAGGTTACATTATTTCTATTTTTTCCATGCTTTTCCACATTCCCAATACCCTGCAATAGTGTTGTACATCCATTCCAGTTTACAGAAGGACATTCTTGAGGGGGTTACACCCATAGATTCATAGGGCAGAGAGTAAAGTTCTTTCAGTTTAGTTGCTATTGAGTCACTTTGGATTCTTGCAAGTCTTTCAAAGTCAAACCTTTTTCAAAGCACTTACTGCAGTCTACACACTTAAAAGTAGCAGTTACTAACATTCAGGTACCATGTACCCTACTGACCTCTTGGCAGTCATTCTCTGCTTCAACCCTCAAAGTGACTCTCTAAGAGTGCTCATTATCCTTGGTTTACACATGGGGAAACTGAGGCCTACAAAGGTTAAATAATTGGTAGTAGGGCTGGGATATGCACTGCAGTCAGACTCCAAAGCTCATACTACTACCCACTCCACTCTGCTGCCTCTCAAGTGCTTTACACCAGAATCTGAGATCATCTCTGTGATTCTGGCACAGAGCAGGACCCTGGACTTTCCTGAGGTGTATTACACTGAAACCACAGTGGGTAGAAAGATAGGCATGGCAGCCTCCCTTATATTCAACTGGGACAAATTTTGACCTTTTACCTAATAAATCTAATGAGTTGATAACACCAAGGGTATGCCAGGAATTTCAAAGTGAATGGGGACATATTTTCAACAGGCAATAGTAAAATAGATATCTGAAGCAGGTAGGATTGTCACATGGAATATGATATGGAATAGCTCATTTTGGGAGACTTCTCACAACACAGTGGAAGCCACCTTTTTCTGAGTCCCAGATCTGCCTCATTGTTTGTGTGCACTTGGACAAGTCACAGCCTCTCAGAGTATCACTCTCTTCATCTGTTAAATGGCCATTGCAATGTCTACCTCAAGGCCTGCTGAGAATTCAATAAAATAATAGAATTCAATAGAATAAATATATTTCTATATATCAGAGAAAGGAAAATGCTCTTGCCAAATAGACTATTCTAACTTTTAAATTATTTCTCATTTCATGGGGATTTCTTTTAAATAAAATTATATAACTCTGTTCTATCTATCTGCTTGCCTCATATTGTGTCATTCTCTCAGAAAGCCAGTGTTTTCAATGTTCAAACACAGAATGTAACTTCTTTGTAATAAATCATTCAAACAAGCGGGTAGAAAAAGTTTCATGAAAAAGAGTCCGGGATGCTTAAGTTGACAGTACCATCTATGACAGGTCCTCTTAGCAGCCCCTTCTCACCATTTGCCTCTGGAATCTTGAGCAGGGATGGCTGGCTAATCCTACTGTTTCCTCTGGGTTTCATCTCTGCAGGCTGTTGTTCAGGGAAAGAAAACTAGGCTTGTGCCTGGGGGCGTGGGGGTACAGCTGCCTAATTACCATGCTTCTGATTTCCCTCTGGAAGGTTGGCACCAGGGCCTGAACTCAGCTATCTCCAAGGTCTCCAGAGACCCGTGCTCCTGGAAAGCGTCCGCCAACGCCCCTCTCCCCTACACCCCGGAGGATGCAGGCAGTGGCTCTGAGCAACAACCCTGCCCCACCCAACCACACCCTGAGACCAGAGGGAGGCAGATGGGAAAGCAGAGGCATGATAGCAGGTGACATGGTGATGTACTGGTCTGCACAGAATACCGTATGGGGCTTAGACCAGTCTGTTTTAAATATTCCATCATACATATTTTCTACCACTTGCACTGACAGGCTTTCCCTGGTGAGCAGGTCCCGATTTTCATATTTCTTCTGATTGCCGTTAGAGAGCTTGACATGTCAAAAAAAAATCACCCCTCCCCTACCGGAGAACATTCCTGACTAAGGCCCTTTCCAGCCTCCATTCCTTACCCCCTCCTTCGATTGCCTGGAGAAACTAGACAGTGAAATCTCAGAAAAAGCAATTTGGCTGTTTCAGCAGGGAAATCACTTCAAAAGCATCTGTTTCCACCCACCCCCTTCCCTAGCCTGCAAAACCAGGAAATGAAGTCATATTCTGCAGGGCAGACACCTTCGAGGAGTAAATCAATACTCCAGGGACTGGAGCCAGGGGCACTCTGTTGCGTGAACACCCAGCCACAGCCCATTAAATGGGACTGGTTTAATCGTATCACCAGGGCATTCCTCTGGGCTCCTGTTCCCAAGGGCTCCATTTACTCCGGGTGCCTGTCCACAATGTCTTTCCCTCTGGTACCTGCAGATTCCACCCATATGACTTCCTCTCTTCTTTCACAGAATGTTGACCCTGCTCAATAAGAAGCAGTTCCAAACCAGTGTGATGGCACCTGCTACTGACATCACATCAGTCTACAGCTTTGTTGGTTCTGACCACACACTACATTGTCCATTTGTTTTTATTTTTTCTTTCCTTCTCTTTTCTTCCCTTTCTTCTCTGCCATGCCCCCTCCTTCCTTTCCTTTTTAGAAAGTGTAGAGGCTAAGGAGACATGAGAAATGGTAACTGCAGTGAATTTATGATCCATTTCTTTAAGATTGTTGGCCCCAATTAGCCTTTAAAAGCAAGAACCAGTCTTTGGCTCTCTTTGTGAAAGATTGTGGGTTTCTGTCACTGGGAGAGAAGGAAGCTGTATTAGTCAGCCAAAGGGGTGTGGATGCAAAATACCAGAAATTGGTTGGTTTTTATAAAGGGTATTTATTTGGAGTAGGAGCTTACAGATACCAGGCCATAAAGCATAAGTTATTTCCCTCACCAAAGTCTATTTTCATGTGTTGGAGCAAGATGACCGCTGGCATCTGTGAGGGTTCAGGCTTCCTGGGTTCCTCTGGGCTCAGCTCTTCTGTTTTCTCCACAAGGTCAGCTGAAGACTATCAGGTGAACAGCTCTGTCCCTCTCCCTGGGGTTCCTGCCATGTCTAAGGAGCTAACTCTATTCCTCTGTATTCTTCTCCTGGCTCAGGTCCTCTCTTCTCAGGGCTGGCTTCTCTTTCCTCTGTGTGCTGACTTCCTGAGGCTCCAGCTTAAGACTTCAGCATCAAACTCCAACATCAAAACTCCAACATCAGAAAACCCTCAACTCTGTCCTTTGCCATGCCTTTTATCTGTGAGTCCCCACCCACTAAGGGACAGGGACTCAACACCCTAATGACATGGCCCAATCAAAGCCCCAATCATAACTTAATCACACCCAGGTACAGACCAGATCACAAACATAATCCAATATCTATTTTTGAAATTCATAACCATATCAAACTGCTACAGAAGCTATGGGCGGGCCATGAGCCAGCAGTACCAGTACAAGCAAGCAAGTACCAGTGCTTGCTTGAAACGAAGACACTCAGGCCCAAACCCAGATCTACTGAATCAGACTCTGCATTTTAACAAGAAGTCCACTGATTCAATCCAAGTTTGAACTTGAGAAACACAGCTCTGTAGGATGGTGAGCCATCATGTATTGCCAGGACTTTTTCTTTTCCTATAAATCTACACTAAATCACAGGGAACAACCTCTTTGCTGTGTTTAAAACTGCCAAGTTCAGGGGGTCCACTGTTGGTATATAAATATACAAGATTATGCACAAGCTCCAAGAGCTGCAGAGAGCTGAATTAGAGGTTGAAATGAAACACAGGGAAAGGGGCCAATGGATATCTGCCCCTGGAAATCAGTGCTGCCCAATAGCTCAACCTCAGTTAGGAAAAGGCTCTCTAGGAAGACAGGCTGTCTCAAATCCAGACCTTATCAGCAGATTGATATCATGGGTCTCTGGCATAAACTACCCTGGACTGGAAATCAACAGATCTGGTTGGGAAGTCTTCCTCAAGCTCATCCTGGTTACATGACTTTGGCCAAATTACAAGACTGAGCCTCAAGTTTCTCATCTCTACAGTAGGGATATTAATACTAGCTTAGGCTTCTACATAGGCTAGTTATAAGAATCAAATAACATATTTATAAATACTGTGTAAGCCACAGAACAGTATTTGCTTGTTATTTATTAATGTTAATTGGTATAGAATCATAGAACAGGCTGACTTCAAACTGGAAAGAAATTAATACACTTAGTCCCCAGCCTTAAACAGGAATCCCTTCTTACTAGTAAGAGAAATCACCACCTGAGTCCTAGAACCTCTGAAAAGGAGAAGAGGGTAACTCAAGGATGGATGAATGGGTGGATGGTTGGGTGGAAGGATGGGAGGTTGAAGGAACAAATGAACACTTACTGAACGCAGACACTGTATTAGGTGCTTTCACCTCTATTATGCTGATGCTCCTGAGAGTGTGAGAGCACACAAACATCCTGTGATGAGTGCTGTGCCACACCACCCAGATCCCCCTTCAGGAATGAAGGCGTTTTTCTTCTAGCTTCCGGGAGTTCTTCTGGCAGAAAGTCCTCATTGACAGCCTATTTGGGGATTGTTTCAGTTAAAGAGAGTCACACCATCCCAATGAACAGTATGACTCATCAACAGAAAGGTATCAAGGCCCAACCCTCTTGCCCAACTCAGGGCAGCTCTGAAGTGTCATTCCATCTCTGTTTTCCATTGAGGCTACAGCAGAGTTCTACTTCTCCCTCCATCCCTTCCCTTCCTTAGGGATCTATCCCAAGAGCACTCCCAATTAATCATCTTGCTTACCCATCTCCATCTCAAAGTCGCTTCCCAGGGAACCCAACCTGTGACACATCTCCCATACTAATTTCTTATGATTTGAGTTCATCTTGTAAACCACATATATTCACTGAACACCCTTGAAGGGACTCAAGAGAGATCAGAAACTATCAGTGTTGGAAGGAAAATTATGGATCATTCCATCCAACCACTTTATTTAATAGTAAAGATTCTGAGTTTAAGTGGCTTGGTCAAAGTCACTGCACTAGTTAATAGCAGAGCTGAAACTAAACCCTGGTCTCCTGATTGATGATCCAGGATTCCTTCTGTTAGAATAATATTGTCCTAGAAAAAGAATAGGTATAGGTTCACACCTGAGGAAGAATGTAGCACGTCCATACCATTCACAAAGTTGAAGAACAGCAAAGCATTCAATAACAAACTCCTACCACAGTTTTTAGCTTGTTTCCAAAAGTAGACCCATCTAACATTTTAAAATATTACTGGCTTCCTAAGATAAATGAACAGATCCCCCAGTTTGCCTGGGTGAACTTCCATTTTTTTTAAATTATCTTTTTTTAAAGTTAATAGATCACACAAAATGTTACATTAAAAAACATAAGAGTATGGGGGGAGGAGTGGGCTGAAGGAGGTGGGGGGTATATGGGGATCTCAAATTTTTTAAATGTAATATTAAAAAAATAAAGACAAAAAAAAAAAAGGAGGTTCCCATATACCCCACTCCTCACTCCCCCACCCCATCAATTTTTAATTGTGTTTTCTGAAGATACATAGATTACAAAAAATGTTACATTCAAAAAATATAAGAGGTTCCAATACCCCGCATCCCCTCCCACATCAACAACCTCTTTCGTCATTGTGGCATATTCAATGGATTTGGTGAATACATTTTGGAGCACTGCTGCACCACATGGATAATAGTTTACATTGTAGTTATACTCTCCCTCAGTACATTCAATGGGTTATGGCAGGATATATAATGTCTAGCATCTGTCCTTGCAATATCGTTTAGGACAACTCCAAGTCCCAAATATGCCCCAATAAGTTGCAACTCCTACCCTCTGGTTCATTGGGCATACCCAGGCCAACTAACAGAGAGGCAAAGATGGTCAATCACCACACCAGGGAACTGAGAGTACCTACAATTGCAAGCAGGAGAATTGCATGCATCATCCATGTGGAATCTAAGTCCCCTTCAGATATAGAGGTGGACTGGACATCACTATCCCAGGGTCCACAGGATGGAAGAATAAAATATGGATTAGAGTGGACTTATTGATATTCTACTATAGAACTGTTGGGACCGTAATGGAAGAATTGTAGCATTGATGTGAAGAAAGTGGCCACAGTAGTTAGTGAAGGCAGGGAGAGGGAAGAAGAGGTATGAACCGCCATTTTTGATGACATACTGGCGTCGGAATATGTGTTTAGAAGATTCTCAGCCCCTGTTCTTGGATACTAGGGCCTGCTATAACTGAACACAAATTTAAAGGTGCCTTAAAATATTTCTGTAAATTATTTTGCCTAGCCTAAGCAAAATGATCATAATTCAGAGGGGTTAAGACTCAGAACATGTCTGGAAGAAAAACAATGAAGATTTTAAGAGTGAAATGAGACAAATTAGAGACAGCCCATTGTTCGTCTTAGTTTATAAATAGGACATGACAACTCGTCTTTCTGTCACAGGTCTAACAGTCCATCCTCTGTAGACCCATAATATCCTATATGGACCTTGATATTGTACTGCCCATGTTGGATTATGATTACACTTTAGGTTTCTGCCCTTCCTATCCCCGCCCACCCCCCCCAAACTTGAAGTCAGACATTTTGCTTACTCACTTGAGTACCTTGTATGTGACTAGTACTGAGTGGATGTTTGCCAAGTGCAGGAATAACAGAATGATTGACCCAATAAATGAATTAATGGCCAGAGTGGTGGTCTCTTCCTCATTCTTTCCTCAAAATAATTTGCCCATAGAAGCCTTATAGGAATCACGGATCCCATGAGAGTCTAGGGCAGGGAGGGTCCTTAAGAATTATCTAGTGTTAATTTTTCACTTATTAGGAAAAAAACCAGGAATGGAAGGATTGTGATCTTATGCTGTTAAAATGTTCATGTTTTGGTTGGGCTCGGTGCTTAGAAGGAGTACAATCTAAAGCTTTCTCTCACTAATTCTGTGACCTCCTCTAGGTAAGGGTTCTCAGCTTTTTTCTCCTACGATTTAAACCTCCTCATTTAAACCTGCAGATTTTTTTCTGGATCTGAACCTCATCATAAAACTGGGAAACAGAGCCCAAAGTTATATACACAGGCCCCACTCTACAGAACAAAGACCTTCGGCCACTGATCCTTCCACTCCTGTAAATCAGGATGGAGCGCAGCTGGGATGTCTGCCTCAAGTCTTATTAAACAGGAAGCTAATCTGATCAGAGGTCTGACTTAACTGAGGCTGACTACATTTCCTCAGGGTTTTTGTCATCCCTGAGGAGGAGGGGAGTCAGGATGCAGATCAGAAATATAAGTGCTTTCACTGAGGCATGCCTAGATTTGCAATTCAATTCAGCAAGGGGAAAAAAGATGAAATGGCTTCTGGGCTGGGACTGAAGGCCCGGGAGTCACTGGGTTCCTTAGAAGTGGTGACTCTTCAAAGGGATAAGGGAAAGTGGATCTAGGGCAGGGTAAGAAGAATCAAATAAATTCTTGGTCACTCTGGAGTGAGAAGTATCTCCTGGGAAATGGAGATTGCACCACCAATTTGATAAGCAGAAGGAGGTGGGGCTGGAACTAACCAGGATAATTCTATGCAGTATGTTTTTCTCAACCACCTCCACCTTCTATTATTGTTTCTACTATTGTTGCTTAACAAACGGGCTATTAAACCTAAGCCAGGAGGAACTAGATAATCATAGAAGTATTGTAAGCCTCATTATTTTTATTTTTGTAATGCTACCAAGTTCCAGAAATTATCTCTGCGTATAAATCTTTTTAATTGTTAAGATTAAGAACACATCTCTGAGGAGCTCAAAGGTGTGCCAGCACAGAATTAGCAGTTGCTCTCTGAAGGTCAAGTTCAGAGAACAGGTAGGTTTATTTATTTTAAAGCAGAGGTCAGGTATACCAGGGGAGTGTGAGTGCACAGCATTAGAAACTGAGGAAATAAGAGACTGAACGATGAGAAGGGAGTAAGCAGAGAGGCATCAAGACTCCTACTTCTGGCATCAATTAACCTGGGAAGAAATTAAGGGAAATTCATCTGATGAGCCCTAATGGAAGTGGGGGGTGAAATGGTAAGGAAAGAAAGAAGAGTATATTTGATACACAGGAGAGTGAGGCAAGTATGAAGACTTTTCTTGGCAGAATTTGAGCACTCCCTTATCCTACAATGGGGTAACTCAGACCCCTAGATCATCAGACTACAAAAGCCCTAGCAATTCAAAATGCAAATGCACAAAAATGATTTTAAAAATTGAAATTTTGGAGGCCTAAACTTAGGACTAATTTAATGTGAGAAAAAAGGATGATTTTTTAAAAATGCAAATTATCATTTGATGAAGAGTAAAGTGGCAACAACTAGATTATTTGAAACATTTTCTGCTCTAGACAAAATGTAGATCGTAAAACTGGAAGTACCAGTATTGAAATCACTCTGCTGCTGTATCTTTAAACTGTAAAGTACCCCTTGACTGTAGCCACCCAATGGAGCCAAAATGGCATGAGGTTACAATAATCTCAGCTTTACTTAGGCAGGATGCAATGTCAGAAATATCCAGAATATTCATCTAAATACCACAATGCAAACATAATAAAGGTAACTATGCCTAACATGTGAGTGACACTGTACATTCTTCCAAGTGCTCGCATGGGCCTCTTGGCTTCATGGACTTGCCATTTGAGACAAGCATGGCAGTATTACTATGTCCATTTTTCCATTTTACATCTTTTCCCTTATCATCACATTAATAGTGGAAAAAGTCCAATAGGCAAATGTAGGATCCAGCTTTGCTAACTTTTCTGTGGCCTTGGCTCCATTGTAATAGAAAGTCCAGAATTCCATTTTACACATGTGCTTCTGGTGTCCAAACTATGTTTTATTCCTAGAGGAAAGAGGATCCACTATGACAGTTCATCCTGGGAAATGAAGACTCTCGGTATATCTGCCTCTGTCACCATTGATCAATTCAGGCAGATCACTGAAGTAAAGACAGTTTAGGAGGCAAAGAGGACCATTAGTGTGCCAATGTAGGAATTCCGATGTAACCACTAGCACCTTACCTTTCCTCAGTAGGTGTTTGTATAATGACACCCATTATACAAAGGACAGGCCCTGATCCAAAAATAGGGAGACTCAGAGAAGAGAAACAAAGCTTGCTTCACACTTTTTCTCTTTCAAGTGCCACCAGACAGAACCAAGTTTCTAGAAGATTCAATTTAAAGAGTCACTATAAAGAGTCATATGACATATGTTGCCTTTAGAAAGATCTCAGAAACTCTTTAGTAAGAGAAGTTTCTTTAGATCTTTAACGTGAGGAAAAACCCCTTAAGAGAACCACTAAGTAAGTGCCATATATTTGGTATTATCTATTCCTAGAGAGTAGAAATTTGGGGACACTTTTCCTTTCTGTAAATTACATGGTTCATCATGTTTCCATTTTTGAAGATTACATTTTAATGTTGTAATCATAAAAATATCAATAAAGATTAAAGAGAGAGTGAGAAAAGATAGATTCTATTCCAGTGCTATCATTTTAGAACTAAAGCTCAAATTTGGAAAGGTAATTTGGTTTGCCCAAAATTACACGGCTAGTTTTAGCAAAACTAAGTTACCTGACTGATGAGAGATATTGAAGCTTTTCCTCAGTGTCCATGATTCTAGAGACTGGCAGACAAATCTAAAAAACATGTTTGCTAAACTCATGTTTCTAAGAGTTGGAAGGTGCTTTGGAAATCTTTGTTTTCAGTATGGTGGTCAATTGTTTATTGCCCAAAAGAGAATACATTTGTGAATGACAGGGGTGTGTTATTGATAAATTCTTCCTGAATATCAGGATAAACCAGAACCCCCTGGGCATACTGAGTTGTACAACAACCCTGTCCTTGATAGACGATCCATTTCTAGACCCTCACTGAGATTTCAAACCTTCTAACTTTATATCCAGCTGCCAAAATTGCCGAGACACAAAATGAAATAAACTGAAGCTTGTTTTATCTTTAGTTTTTCCAACGTTTTTGGAAGTGAATGAAATAGAGGAACAAAATGTAAGTAGTTTTTACTCATTTTGTTAAGTGACTAATTGAGCCTAAAATCAGAGTAAAATAATAAATGAGCTCTATAATATAATAAAATGCAGTATGGGTTGAAGAAGCAAAAACAGTGGTAGGGAAAATTATGGGTGGAAGAAAAAGGGATAAAGAGAACTAATCTATGATTAGTGAGCTGTCTAGTCACATTTATTTATATTATATAGATTTAAATTTTATATAATATGAAATATTATTTAACAAAATCGCAAAAATAATAGTTGAGGCAACAGAGTAAGTATGTGACACTGGTTAAACATTTTCGAAGTAAACAGTCTTTGTTGTGGCAAGAGAAGTGTGTGAAATTTAAGGATGTTATGTAGATATCACTCCCATATTTCCTAGTTTGCAGGCTGTTAAATTTCTAGTCATGATAATGCATATCAATGGGAGGTTTGAAGTTAAATAAATATCATTTGAGCAAGCCAATTCTCTGTGGTATGCTCTGTAATAGATAAAAACAAACTGAAATGATTGTCGTTGTAGAAACAAGGTATTGATCACATAGTAATAATAAGGCATAGCTTCTAAACATCACTTATACAGCAAGAAGCATTATACAAAAGCAATAAAAGATATAAGATTATTAAGTTCTGTTAGTAGCCCAAAGAGGCAGGTATTATATTATTGTCCCAATTTTACAAGTGACATGACAGTGGCCCAGGGCAATTAAACTCTTTGCTTATTATTTTACTAATACTGGAGGAATTGGAACTAGAACCCATTTCTCCTAATCCTCAAAACCCTTCTTAATCCAGCATTCTTTTTACTTGAACGCCTAGAAAAAGAATTTACCTCAAGAGGACTGTGGGTTTCATGGCTTCCAAACATCCATTTTGGCCAAAGTCTATCTCTTTTTCTTTCTTTTCTTTTTTTTTTTTTTTCCCCATATCCCCCTGGGGATAATCCATCTCATTCATCCTCTGCCCTATTCACCATCTGACCTGCCATGCTCTCTGAAAATTGCAACTGTGTTTTACCTTTGGAGTAACCAAATTCAATTATAGTTTCTGCCTTTGTGTTTCCTCAGTCTTTTTTCCTGCACAAATTGATGGTGACAGCAGCCATACCAATTCAATTACATACCATCTTCTGGTTCCCAGTAATGATTCTGAGTAGGTAAACATGGACCAACTAGGAACAAGAATGACCCTGAATTAAAAGGAAAGGATAAAGAGCAAAAGCCTGAATTAGAAACCCATTTTCACTTATTGGGAAAACTTAAGTCAACTACTCTCATAGAATAAATTGTGGTAAGAGAAAGGTAAAGAGTAAATTGGTCAATTTATGAAAGAGGATTTCTAGAAAGGATTAGAGAGCTTTATAATTATATTGTCAGGTTAGCAGATTCTTATAGGCACAAAATAAAATAATATCCCATCAAATAATTGGGTTTTGTAGCAAACCTGGTATAGAAGAATGGATTAATCTTGACATTTTAGTATTTATGCATTGAGCTCTTCCCATGTAGTATGCTGTTCTAGATTAGAATGGGGATACTGCAGAGAACAAAATAACAAAGACCCTGTGTTCCCCAGGGTGGTTACATTCCAGTGAAGAAGACAGATACATATTTTAAGTGTTGTGAAGAAAATACAGGAGGCTAAAGGGATGGATAGTAATATAGAAGGGGCATGCTATTAGGATGAGGGGGTCAGTGAGAAGGGTTTCTCTGAAGAGATGGCATTTGGAAAATGAATAAATTGAAGCACAACCATTTAACAAATGCTACCAAATTCACTGATGGCCAAGCAGTAATGCTATTTAATTTAACTTTTTACTAGTACATACTTTAAACATTACTATTTTTATAACTGTCACCTATACTGGAAATGACTATAAGAGACCAAACAAATAATTGTGGTCTCTGTAATGTTAAAATGAATTTTATGTAAAATGGAGCCAGTTTTTTCTTCCATAACAATCCTTAGAAAGTCAATCTTCAATAGTTTTCCTATTCCTCTTGCTTACATTTATCTGATTGTCTACTCTTGGATAGCCACTTATCTTTTTGTGTGATACAAACTATTTTTGTGGATTTTTATATTGTTTTACACAGAAAGTCTAAACAATCAGTAATTTGTTCTTTTTTTAAATTTGCATTAAAAAATCAGTTTTACTACAGATTTAAGTCAATTCAACAAATGTTCATGGTATAAATACTACTATCAAGATAATGTGTTAAGCTCAAAATGGGAAAAAAGATGAGTGAATACAAATACAGTGTTGCTTAGTAAATGAACTAAGTACACAAATAACCATAATTCAGGGAGAATTAGATTTCTCTATCAAAGGAAAGAGTAATATCTTAAAGTTGGGAGAAGTGTAGATGAGGAACATGAATTATTTCAGGGAGGAGATAGGATTTGAGATGAGCCTTAAAAGTAGGGTAGAACTCAAAAAAAGAAAAAGAGAACCAAAAGGCATTTCAGATCAAAGGAGCACTATAAATATACTAGAGAAGGTAAAAAGAGACAGGGAATGTTCAGAGAAACACTTCTACCCAATTTGGTTGAAATGTCGATCATTAGGAGCAAAGCAGTGATAGTAGTGTTTCTCAAAATTCAATGGACACACTAATCACCTGGGGATTTGTTAAAAATGAAGATTGTGGGGAGGACCTCAAGAGTGTTTGTATCATACAAGTTCCTAAGCCATTACTCTGCTGCCGGTCTGCAGACCAAACTCAGATTAGGAAGGTTCTAGACCAGTGGTTCTCAAATATTAGCGTCTGTCAGGATGACCTGGAGGACATCTCAAAACAACTTTTCTGAGCCCCACTGGCAGTTTCTGATTCAGTGGCTCTGGGGTAGGCCCTGGGAATTTATGGTTTTAGAAAGTTCTACTGCTGCTCTGAGGGACCATACACGGAGAACCACTGCTGTGCCTACTCATTTTGATAATGCATCAGAGTAGGCTGAGCCATACCTAGAGAAGCATGGCATCAAGAAAGGGCAGGCCAATATAATGTCAGGGTCCCTTACTAGGAAATGGCATATAGCGATGGGTTTAAAGGTTAGATAAAGAATACGTGTTGACTTGGAAAAAATTCTACATCCTATCTCCCCCCCCCCCTTAATTATTGAGCTTCTCTTCACAGGAGCCCTAGACCACAGCAATGCATATATATAGTATACAGCACTCCCATACATCCACCACAAAACCTTTTCCCTTCCACAGCGATACTCTTACACCCTATTCACATCATATTTACTTAACGTGATGTACAGAGTCTGAGACAATAGCTTTCAAACAAGGTGACATCTATGCTTACATTGTGGTGCATACTTTAGGATACACAGTTTTTTACATTCTTAGTTATCCTATGTTTTACATTATGGTTTACATTATCAGTCTGTCATCTCCTATATGTTATGGTGTAATATTACATATTTTATATCCATCCTTGTGTACTCTCACGAAACTCCTCTCTTACCCCCCATTTACCTTGGTTACACACATTTAACGTCCATTTTCCCTTCCACCTTGGTGCCCACAGTGACAGCCAACCTCCGTTTCCCAAGGAGCCACTTCCATAGATAGATGGAATAGTGTTCAGGGCCTAACTTGCTCAACTACCCCAATGCCCTGGGAGCCACCCTTTCTCTCGAGGGATACAGTTCCCTCTATTTGATGGCATCGCTATATGCCATTTCCTAGTAAGGGACCCTGACATTATATTGGGCTTCAAATTTCAGGGAGTTCTGGATCACAGAGTGGTTCAACAATGGCAATGGAGGAATACTGGTATAGGATACCATTGACAAGGGATATATGGCTGACAGGGAGCTGTACAGAACATATGTCCAGGGTGCATGGCAATGTTTGGATATACTCACAGTGGCAACAATTAAAAACCACAGCAGGGGGGGTACTGGGTTCCTGGCCAGTGGTGCTCTGTCGTGGTCCCTAGGGGAGCAGCGACAGTCTCCCAGGTGCAGTGGCGGGGACCGGGAGGGAGTGAGGGTTCAACAGTGAACCCCTGACGCTAATGACTATGCTTGTGAGCTGATAAGCCTAAAATAAGAACAAGGCCTAGAGCAGCATTGTGCCTGGGAATTTCCTCCTGTCAGCCTTCATGTTACTCAAATGTGGCCAGTCTCAAAGCCAAACTCAGCATGTAAATGCAATGCCTTCCCCCCAGCGTGGGACATGACACCCGGGGATGAGCCTCCCTGGCACCGAGGGACCACTATCAACTACCAACTGATGATGCAACTGGAAAATGACCTCATACGGAAGGTTCAACACGGATCAGCAGAATATCCCTGTCTACATAAAATAACATGACTTTAAAATGCTGTTTGACCTAATGTAAGGGGGAAATGGAAAGGAGAAATGAGTTTATATGGCTACGAGTCTCTAAAAAAGAGTCTGGAGGCTGTCAGAAGGATTGCCCTTATGCACAACTGAGCAGAGTCTGAGAGACAGATAAAGCAGATACAACCCCCAGATATCGGTTCCTTCAAGGGCTAAAGAGACCCATGGGAGTTATGGTCATGGCCGATGGGGTTAACTACCAGGTCAGATGGCCCCTCTTTGGAACTGGTGTTTATGTGTGATGAATCTGGACTCAGATGGGATCTCTCTTCATAAGACTTTCATGCTAATGTGCTGGAGGTGCAGTTAGTGTTGGGGTTTAAGATATATTTAGGGGATTTGAATCTCTGGACTGACAATGTGATAGCCAGGTCCTGAGCCTCAACAGACTCCAGCACCTACAATCTGATTTATTGGGCTCACCACACTCAGCTAAGATGGAGTTGAAGAAGGACAACCACCACACCATGGAGCCTAGAGTAATTACAACTGAAAGTGGGAGGATTGCATCCAGCATCCATGTGGAATCTGAGCCTCCTCTTGACATAGAGGTGCAATGGACACAACCAATCCAATGTCCACATAGAAAAGGTGGCATTGGATTGAGAAAAGTGGACATGATGGCTGATGGGTATGGGGAAAGGCAGGAAGAGATGAGAGGTGGAGGTGTCTTTGGGACATGGAGCTGCCCTGGATGGTGCTTCAGGGGCAATCACCGGACATTGTAAATCCTCACAGGGCCCACTGGATGGAATGGGGGAGAGTATGGGCCATGATGTGGACCATTGACCATGAGGTGCAGAGGTGCCCAAAGATGTACTTGCCAAATGCAATGGATGTGTCATGATGATGGGAAGGAGTGTTGCTGGGGGGGGGGGGGGGGGGAGAAGTGGGGTGGGGATGGTGGGGTTTAATGGGACCTCATATATATATATTTTTAATGTAATATTATTACAAAGTCAATAAAAAAAAAAAAAGAAAGGGCAGGGATCTTCGTTACTTTACCTTCGTTTTATTGTTGGTTATAGCAGTGCCAATGCATTTACACTCTCATTGGATTAAACACAAAGGTACAGTACAAGCTGACCTGATGTATATTCTCAAGTTTTCTCCCTCCATGTTTTCTCCACTCTCACCTAAATCAGACACGTGCAACTATCATTCAGCCAACCATCTGTACCTGGTTTCCCAGCCTATGAGTAAAATCAGTATGTCCTAGAAAGAAATTAAATTATTCTAGTATCTCTAGCCAGAATTGTCTCTCTATCTTAAGAGGATGTTTTCTTCTTGATTGGAAAAAATCAACCTACTCCATTCAATGCCTTACTTGTTTTCGATGCCAAAATTATGGGGTTACCTACTGATTACCAGATCTGGCCAATTAGTCTGATTATCTCATCACATATTTTCAACTTCTCCAGCTGTGAGAGTTACTTTTATGTTGGTTCTTTCAATAAAGGATTCCCCAGACTGAGACAAATGATGAGTAAAGTGATAACCACCCACCAACAATTTAAAATGAATACTTGTTTAGAGCAATATAAGTAATACAACTGAGCTGTGAGGTAGAATTCAGAGAATGCACTGTGGAGGTGTATTTTGAGACTGTGAGGAAGGCCGCAGGTCCTGACACATATAAATGAAATTGGTGCTAACTTCACATTGAATCTCATTATTATCTTATATATATAATATATATATGAAAATGGATGAGATTACCTTGGAAAAATGCTATATGTTATCCTTAAAGATTTATTGGTGCCTATCATGTAGAAAAAGGCAGGAATGAGAAGAACAATCTGAACAAACTTATTCAAAAATAAGAGAAGTATGCAATAGCATACTCTGTGTCATGAGAAGGTAAGAATAATGGATAGACAATACTAGACTTAATAGTACTGTGTACTTCTCTTCTTTGTTCAGTGGTAGACAGTTAAAGGAGAAGTCAAAGTAACCTCAGATACTTCTAGCTTCTTCCATATAATCTCCAGGTCTTTAGTGTCTGGATGTCTCATGAGCAAAGTGACTATATTCCAAAGATCTCCCAAGATAGAAAAGACTTAACCTGCTTTCTCAGGGTCTTTAATGTGGGTCACTTTTTAGAGCATGGCTATTTCAGGATATTGCCCAAAGAAAATCACCTTAGAATCCCAATGGAAAAAGGGAAAAAAAAATACTCTTAGAATATACTGGAAAGCTAAAAGCATCATTGCACTGAGACCATGCCCTTATTAAGAATATGGTTGGGGGGAAACGGACTTTGGCCCAGTGGTTAGGGCGTCCGTCTACCATATGGGAGGTCTGCGGTTCAAACCTCGGGGCCTCCTTGACCCGTGTGGAGCTGGCCATGCGCAGTGCTGATGCGCGCAAGGAGTGCCGTGCCACGCAAGGGTGTCCCCCGCGTGGGGGAGCTCCACATGCAAGGAGTGCGCCCGTGAGGAAAGCCGCCCAGCGTGAAAAGAAAGTGCAGCCTGCCCAGGAATGGCGCCGCACACACTTCCCATGCCGCTGAAGACAACAGAAGCGGACAAAGAAACAAGACGCAGCAAATAGACACCAAGAACAGACAACCGGGGGGGGGGGGGGGGGGGAATTAAATAAATAAATAAATCTTAAAAAATATATATATATATGGTTGGCAACCACCCTATTTCTTGTTCAAAACCTCCCATCTCTCCAGGCCTCCAACCTGTGCCCTCCAGCTTGTTCTCTGATCAGTGAGATTCTCTGTGTCTTTGCTTAAAGGTCATATAATCCTAACAGCTGCAAAACATACCAAAGGGGGATTAACAAGCTTGATTCCAATGTACTGGCTAAAATACATGACTTGGAATGAGATTCTCTGATTAGTAGTATAGATCATCATCCCAGACACTAGGAAATTCAGACACCTCTATAACCTCTCAGGCTATCAATATTTTCTTAAAGCTCCTGGGAAGAATAAATAAACAGTGGTGAAATGCTCAAAATTCCCTGATGAAGGTGTTCAATTTCAGCCATGAGTATTCTAAAGACAAATACAAGGACCAAAATCTGTTCAGTGACACACTGTGTCTTAATTTGCTAGAGAATACATCTACGATCAAGGCAGGAAAGAGTGGATGAGGACAATTTTTAAAAAGAGAGAGTGAGAAAAAAAATTAACTGATTAATTAAAATAAACACACAAACTACAGCTGGTTTTCAGTCATTTGGACAAGTTTGTGAACATGGTTGGATCGGCCAATTTGAAGTGTGGTGTAGATGTGAGGAGTTTGCACGATGTTTATTTGTGCTTAAATAGAAACACAGCTAGTCCAAGCAAGATCTTCCTCCACAGAAAGAAATTGCAAACAACCCATCCCCTGGCTGCCAACTAAAGGCTTATTTTAGAAAAAGTAAGTAGGAACAGGCTGTCTGTCCAGTCCAGGAGAATTTAACAGGACTCTTCCCACACACCAGGCACTCATTAGCATGTCTACTCAGTCTCTCAACCATGTAACAGCTGCAAACAGACAATAGTGGGAAACTGCCACAGAGAAGGAAAAAAATGTACTGGAGAAGGTTGTTAATTAAGAAAATATGGAGGGGGATGGTTTCTTTAGACAGAAATGCAAGTCTTGGACAGAAGAAAATATTTTATGACATAGATTTTTGAGAAAAAACATCTCAAGGGCTCAAGGAAACGAAATCATTGTAAAAATTTTTATTCTGTTCAGGAAGTTGAAACTATACTTATTTGTTCTTCAAGCACTTATTGGCTACCATGCACTATACTGAGTTCTGTAGAGGGAATAGGAATATAAAAAGACGATCCCTACCTTCAGACAATTGACGTTTAATTGTGAGGATAAAATATTTATACCAACAACTGTAATGCAAAGCCATAAGTTGCAGCCACTTCTGATATGGAATATACCAGCTGTTCCATACGAGACACATTCTTAGGTGGGCTTATAAACATGACAAATTAAGATGCTGCCCTTGATTTTGGAAGGAAAGGGATGTTAAGTGCAGATTGTAGAGTCAGGTCGATTGTCTTTTTCTCACTTTCTGTTTTGTTGAAATTCATCAGCTCAGAAAAGGGCCCACTCCTATCACCAAAAATCTATCATTCGCCTAGCAGAAAGTTCAAAACCACTAGCTGGAGGGGATGAAAGAGTTACAGGAACATTATGTAATGTAAGCTTGAGAGCAGAAACGTTAGCCAGGAAAAGGCCAATCCAAAGCCAATAGTGCTAAGGAAAGCTTGGCAAAGGGGTCATTAGAGGACTAAAAATCAGATCATATTTGATGTGAAATAGAAAAAAATTTACAGATTAATCATTATTACTCTCAATCACCACTCTATGAGATGTTAGCAGTAGTTTTACACAGCAGGTTCATAAACTTGCAGCAGAGCAAAGGGATAGCAAATTGTCAAATTAAAATTGTTTAGCCAATGAGCTAACCACTATACAATAAGAGCTCCTACTACATGGAACTTCCAAATATACAGTGATAGCAGTGGGCTCCTAGATCTCCATCCTATTCCATGTTTCTTCTCATACCACAGGTTTTGAGTTGGCCCATGTGAGTCCATAATGTTCTACCTGTGTGTCCAGCCTCTTTAGGCAAAGATCAGCATAGAGTCTAAGTCAGGGGCTCTTAACGAGGGGTCCAGTCTGTGGTAAGATTTCAGGGTGTCCATGTGCTTGAACTGAAAATTCAAAAAAACACATTAACCTTGTCGGGACATGTGGGTGCAGTTGTGATATATTTATTAAATAATATGCAGTATAGTGTGACTTAGTAAGGGGCCCGTAGTTTTCACCTGACTGGCAAAGGGGTCCGTAGAACAAAAAAGGCTAAGAACCCCTGGTATAAGTGAATGGTATGGTCAGGCCACAGCACCATCATTTTCTCCCACCCAAAACCATTATGTCTCCTCCACTGGGGAGTGTCATCCTAAGCCTTTGTTCATCTGGGCAGGATGTACTGATTTAAGAAATAGAAAGCTCAGCAATCACAGAAAATTCTCTGGTGCACAGACCAGGCTTACACCTTCAAGAACAGAGTATTTCTTCAGAGCGACTTTTTAGCACAGCCAGCCAGGATCTACCTTCTCTTTTGGTCTCTGCAGGAAAGGGACAAAGGTCCAAGGCTCATGCAGGCCTCAATTCAAGTGAACAGATGCCCAGGAGAATGGGGTGAGGAATATAGCATTCATTTGTGGCACAAGGACCAATGACCAACTTTGACTAAGTAAAACAATAAAGGTGTGGGACTGAGTAAAAGGTTTGATGAGAAATCTCCTACTGTCTCACATATCCTGTGGCTGGCTCTGAAATGGATCTGCTTAAACCAGTGGATGTGCATAAACGTTAATTTTTTTGAAAGGAACAACTCCTGGAACTGAAGCTCAGTTTATTATTCCATTGTTGCTTTTAATCACCATGCTGAGTTTGCTTTCTAACATACCCAGGGAGTGTATCCAAGTGAGACTCAGAAAGGGAGGGCACCAACAGAGAGCAGAGATGTGCTTAATGCAGACGCCATTAATAAATCACTGATGGTTAAGATATAGATCGGATGATGGGCGGCAGATGGGAAGAAGATACGTCAAATTGCTTTTCTCATATAGATTATTGGATTAACAAGGGCACAGCAGGCAAGTAGCAAACTGGTGTAACAAATTGCTATCATAAAATTTTTTAAAAAGTTGTACTTATCCCAGGATGGTAATAAGGCTCTGTCAGCCATTAGCCCTCTGGAGAGATGCTTGAAGTGGGAATATCCCTCTGAGATGGTGATACAGAGAACACTCTCCATGCTTCTCCCCCCTCCTGCTTTTGGACCTAAGCACAGCCTTGTGAGGGGTGGTGGAAGAGAGAAAGCCAGACTGTAGAGTCTAATTAATTAATATGTGGCTAATTAGCAGGCTCATCTCCAGGCCAGTAAGTGATATGTGCAGGTGCATAGCACACCATTCCATCAACCAATATGGGAGAAGCCACCTTCTTTTTTTGCCACATCCTCCCCCTCAACTCTTTATTTTGAAAAATTTCAAACCTAAATAAAAGTTGCAAGAATAGTCAAATGAATACTTGATCCTATTTACCTGTATTCATAGATTATTTTTATAATTGTATTTATTTTTTCTAATTTTGTGTTATTTATTTTTTCTTCCCCCCCACCCCGCCTTGTGGCTTGCTTGTTGTCTGCTCTCTGTGTCCATTCACTGCATGCTCTTCTCTTCTGTGTTTTTTTCACTTGTCTCCCTTTTTTGTTGCATCACCTTGCTGAATTGGCTCTCTGCAGCACTTGCGGGCCGGCAGTTCTCTGCAGCGTGCAGGTGAGCCTGCCCCCACAAGGAGGCCCTGGAACACAAACCCAGGGCCTCCCATATGGTAGATGGGAGCCCAACTGATTGAGCCACTGCGGCTTCCAGATTCATAGATTTTTAATATTTTCCCACACTTATTTTCTTTCTCTGTTTTTGATGAACTTTTAAGTGACAGACATTAAGATGTTTTACCCTAAACACTTTAGCATATATTTCCTGAAAACAAAGTTATTCTCCTGTATATTCATGATAATGTATAATTTCTCACATTTAGGAAATTTTAACCTTGGTATATACTATTATATAATATAAATTGCATGTTCAAAATTCTCAGATTATCCCAATAATGCCTTTCATAGTCTTTTTAAAATCCAGGATCCAAATAAGAATTATGCATTGCATTTAGTTAACATGTCCCTTTGAACACCTTTAATCTAAAACCACAGCTAGTATTTTGTCTTTTTCAACTTTTTAGACATTGACATTTTTGAAGAGCCAGGATCAGTTTTGAAGAATGTTTCTCAATTTGGGTTTATCAGATTGCTCCCTCATGATTAGATTAAGGTTGAATATTTTTGACAGTATGTTGTATTCTTCCAAGTGACACACAATATCAGTTTGTTAAACCTGATGCTAAGTTTGATCATTTGGGTAAGGTGGTGCCGCCAGATTCTTCCATTGTACCCATGCCATGTTCCTGCTATAATTAATAAATTACTTGAAATTAGGTGATTTTAAAGACCAATATTTCACACAATAGTTTTAGCATGCCTCAAAGATTTTTTTCTTGCATCATTTGATATGTAATACCATGTCCATCAACCAATGAATGGTTAAATTATTACAATCGTGGTCAGCAGTTTTAGAAAATCATCATTTTGCATTATCTCTACATTTATTAATAGCTATTCTTCTGTAGAAATGAACTTTCCTTTCTTCTCTCTACCCACCCTCATAGGTATCATTATAGGTTCATGGATTTTGAAAAGTAAATCTGATTTACTTTTAAATTCCTGCCATTATTTATTTTGATGTTCCAGATGCCCAAAATTTAATAGTGGAAGCCCCTTCAAGTTGACTTCCATATTTTTTTTTATATTTTCCTATCAGTTTTTGAACACTTTGGTACTTTTTGTTGCAACTCAGTGTTCCAGGATCACCTTACACTGTAGAATCAGTTTTCCAAGGATCCCTGCTTCCTTTGAATGGTAATTAGAAGCCAAGGTCAAGATGATAGCTGCATTCATTGCTACTGAAATGTAAGTGCTTTTAGACCTTTTCAGTATACACAACAACAAAATATATAATTTTATAGAGTTATGACGTCTTCATATTGCTCCCTCCAATTCTAATCAAATTCAACAGTCCAATTCTTCCCCCTTACCATCTTGTCTCTCCACCCTGCTGCCATGAGAAACTCAGTCTTCAAAAGCACCAGTATATTTGCTTATTTGCATAAGTCTAAAATTCACACAAAATACTTGCAAACTATTCCATTATCAACAATAGTTTTGTTCTCTTTTTGCCCTTGAAGCTATTCTATTGAGTGTGGGATGGATTATGGTGTTCAAAATTTACTTAAATTCATTCTGGTTTTACTTCTCTGTATTTACATTATAAATTTGACATGTAGTTGGATTCATGTGTTTCTATTAGTATTCCATTTTAAGATTTTACTGTATACTTGGTGAATTTTCATTTTTTTTGGAAATATGAAATGTTTATATGGTTTAACAGTCAAAAGTAAATTGAAAAGTAAACTCAGAAAAGTGTTATGATCTTTATTATTGCTTTCACTCTATTTCTACCCACCCTTTATAGTCAACCAATTTCTTTAGTTTCTTTCCTTCTTTTGGAAGATACACATGTGTGTTCTTATTTCCTCTTCTTTCTTACAAAAAAAAAATGGTAGCATACTATGTGCACTGTGCTTTCTTCACTCAATATGATATTTTGAAAATAGAAGCTGCTTTTAAAATCCTCTGGTTCTGTTCCATACAACTTCTTAAGCAAATGAAATCATATGTTAGCCCTATACAAAATGAGTAGTTCCTGAAAAAAAGGGAGCTGTGAACACGAGACAAGAGGATTGTGAGACGATGAGAAAGTAGGGAACTCCAGGAACAAGTCCCTCCATCAAAACAACTATTGAACTGGCAGGAACTGTCTGAACCCACTATTTTGAAATTTCAGAGTCTAGTGGAACATTGAGTAGCATCCAGTGAGGAGCATGAGGAGGTGAGTTTCACCCTCCTTACAGTGCATACAATACTCTATCCCCCAGCCTCATGAAGGACATCAGTGGGAACTGAAGCTTAGGCTGCTATTGCAGCTTGCTGGTGCCAGGGTGGGACATAAGGAACTAGTTCTCCAAGCTCTGGCTGTGTGTGAGCTGCTTGCTGATCACTACATTTGATTAGCTACTTCGGATCATTGGGTGCCAGTTCTAATGATGGCCATTGTCCCAACCCTCCTCAGGCAAAGGCCGCAGAGAAATCTTAAAGATAGTAACCCTCCTCAAAACTCCAGAAAGCATTTAAAGGGTTAAGTAACTAGACAAGTGCTGAATCAAGAAAATGCAACTCAAAAGTCACAGAAGAGGCTCCTCCTAGTTCCCCTGCTGGACTCTCCCTCCTTAGGCTGAAGAACAGGGGAAAAAAAGAATAAAAGAGAGTCAACAGAACATGAGAGATCTGTGGGACAACATAAAGTACCAATATACACAATATGGTAGCCCCAGAGGGAGAAGAAAGAGAGAAAGGGGCAGAAAGAATATTAAAAGAAATAATGGCAGGAAATATCCCAAATAGAATGAAAGCCCAATGCACCTGAAACAGGATAAACTCCAAGAGAATCAAGACCAGACACAGTGTAAACTGTCCAGTGCCAAGGGCATGGAGACAGTTCTGAAGACTGTAAGAGAAAAACAGTAAGTTATGTACAGTGGAATCCCCAGTAAGATTCAGTGCCAATTTTTCATTGGAAATCATGGCGGCAAGAAGGCAATGATATGAAATATTAAAAGTGCCAAAAGGAAACAATTACCAACCAAGCATTGTATGTCTGGTAAGACTTTCTTTCAAAAATGAGGAAGAGATTGACATTAAAAAATAAGAGGGAGTTAATTATCACTAGAACTAGCCCGAAAGCAGTGCTAAAGGGCAGTCTTCAGACTGAAAGGAAAGGACACTTGACAGTGTATGAAAGCAGCACAAAAATATAAAACCTTCAGTAAAGGAAGTCATATATATGCCAGTAGTATTGTGTTGTATTTTTCAGTATGTCACTCCACTTCTTATTTCTTAATGTGCCAAAATGCAAATGCGTACAAAGTAAAGATAAAGCTATGGTTTTAGACATAGTATGTAAAAAGATATAATTTATACAGGTCCAAAATAAGAGTTGGGGAGAAAGGAAAATAGGAATACATACATAATAGGAATAGCATGTGTATGCTATTGAAGAAAATTGGTACTGAATAAAATAAAATTGTTATAGATTTAGAATGTTAAATTTTAATCACATTGAAGTGATGAATATACAACTATTTATACCAAATGCCATTGCTTGTACACTTTGGATGAATTTTATGCTTTATTAATATGTATTAATAAAATGGATTTGTTAAAAAATTTAATCATGTGGTAACCACAAAGAAAACATCTTTAAAATATATTCAGAAAGAAATGAGAAGGGATTCAAAATGGTTCAATGTAAAATAAATAAATCTGAATGTAGGCATTAACAATAATTTAGGGTCAAAACTTACAAAGACTCATTTTACAAGCAAAATGGCTGAAGAAAGTCTTGCATTTCAATAGTTACTTTAAATATAAATGGACTGAGCTCTCCAGTCAAAAGGCAGAGATTGGTAGAATAGATTAAAAAGTATGACCCAACCATATTCTGTTTATAAAGATGCACCTTAAATTCAAGGTGCATATTGAAAGTGAGCAGTTGGAAAAAATATATACCATACAAGTGATAACAAAAGAGAGCTGGGGTAGCTATACTAATATCAGATGAAATAGATTTTAAGTTAAAAACTGTTTTGAAGGAAAAAGAAGTTCATTATACACTGATGGGGCAATGTAACAAAAAGACATAACAGTAACATATATATATATATATGCAACTAACAACAAAATGCCAAAATATATGAAGCAAATATTAACAGATTTGAAGGGAGAAATAGATGGTTCTACCTTAATAGTGGGATACCTCAATTCACCACTTTGAATAATGTAAAGAACATCTAGAAAGAAAAATCAGTAAGGAAATAGAAGACTTGAACAATACTCTAAACTAACCAGAACTCACATGTATATATTGAACACTTCACCCAACAGCAGCAAAGTTCACATCCCTCTCTAATGCACATGCATCATTCTGCAGGGTAGATGACATTTTTGGTCATAAAACAAGTTTCAATGAATTAAAACAAAAATATGGAAAACATAAATGTATCTTGTTTGACCAGAATGGAAAGAAAGTAGAAATCCATAACAGAGGGAGGAATGGAAAACTCACAAATATGTGGAAATTTAAAATGAATGGTCAAAAAAGAAATCATAGGGAAAACTAGGAAATGTCTTTAGGCAAATAAAAAGGAAAGTAAAATGTCCTAACACAGAATGCAGCAAATGCAGTGCTAAAAGATCTAAGCACTTACATTAAAAAAGAACAAAGATCTCATATCAGAGGTTTAACTTTACAACTGGTGGATCTAGAGAAAGAAGAGCAAACTAAACCCCAAGCAAGCAGAAGGAAGAAAATGGCAAAGATTAGATTAGGGATAAATAAAAGAAAGAATAAAAAAATAGAGAGAATCAACAAAACCAAAAATTGATTGCTTAAAAACATCAATAAAATAATAAATTGTTAACTAGACTGATGAAGGAAAAAAAAAGAGAACACAAATAACAAAAATCAAAAATGAAAAGTGGGAAAATTACTATTGATCACACTGAAATAAGAAGGACTATAATAACACACTATGAGAATTGTATGCCAACAAATTAGAAAACCTGTATAAAATAGACCAATTCCTAGAAATATGCAAACTACCTACACTGATTCCAAAAAGAAATGGACGATATCAAGAAACCAATCAATAGTAAAAATATTGAGATTGAGTAAGGGGAAAAAAAAAAAAAGCTCCCAACAAAAAAAAGCCCAGGACCAGGAACGATACTCATGGAAGGATAAGAGGCCCCTAGTAGGAAAATAACATCTTGAAAAAGAAGAATGAAGTTAGAAAACTTGCACTTCCTGATCTTAAAACTTATTACAAGGAAGCAGATTTGGCTCAACTGACAGTGTCCGCCTACCACATGGGAGGTCCAGGGTTCAAACCCTGGGCCTCCTGACCCTTGTGGTGAGCTGACCTACGTGCAGTGCTGATGTGCACAAGGAGTGCCCTGCCATGCAGGAGTGTCCTCTGCATAGGGGAGCCCCACACACAAGGAGTGTGCTCCGTATGAAAAGCTGCCCCATGTGAAGAAAGTGCTGCCTGCTCAGGATGCTGCACACACGGAGAGCTGACACAGCAAGATGACGCAACAAAACGAGGCACAGATGCTGGGTGCTGCTGACAAGAAGTGGACACAGAAGAACACACAGCGAATGGACACAGAGAGCAGACAACTGGGGTGAGGGAGGGGAAAGAAAAAAATAGATATTTAAAAAAAACTTATTACAAAGTCACAGAAATATAGACCAATGGAATAGAATTGAGAGTTCAGAAATTAACTTGTACATTCATGGCCTGCAGGTTTTTGACAAGCTCACTTATGAGGAAAGAATAAAGTCTTTCCTAGTTGCTGGGAAAACTGAATGTCCATGTGCAAAAGAATGAAGGTGGGCACCTACCTCATGCCATATATAAAATACAACTCAAAATGGATATAAGACTTCAATGTAAGAACCAGAATTTTAAAACTCCTAGAAGAAAACATAGGGAAGCATCTCCAAGACTTTGAGTTAGGCAATGATTTCTTAGACTTTATTCCTAAAACACAAGCAACAAAATAAAAATAGATAAATGGAACTTTAACAAAAAATTAAAACAAACTTTTGTGCTTCAAAGGACTTTATGATAAATATAAAATAACAATTTACTCAATGGGAAAACATATTTGGAAGCCTCATATACTAGTCTGCCAAAGGGGTGCTGATGCAAAGTACCAGAAATCTGTTGGCATTTATAAAGGTATTTATCTGGGGTAAAAGCTTACAGTTACAAGGCCCTAAAGAGTCCAACTCAAGGCTGCTTTTCACCAAAGCCAGTTGCCACGTGTTGAAAAAAGATGGTCACTGATCTCTGCCTGGTCTCTCCTTCCTGGGTTTCCTCTTCTTCTTAAGTCTCCATGGGCCCAGCTCCTTCCTGATGTTGGCTGTAGGCTGACATAGGGCTTGTCGCAGGGCTTCCTCCCTCTCAGCTGTAAGCTATCAGGTAAATGGTTCATTGCTTTTCAGAGCGCCCAAGGATAAAAATGACAGAGCTCTCTCTCTTCCCATGTGTCTTCTTGAGTGAGTGTCCATTTATATCAGCCCACCAAGGAGCAGGGACTCAACCTGAGTCAGACTTTACTGACATTGTTGAATCAAAGCCCTAATCCTAACAGGTAACTTAATCAAAGATCTCTCAGGAGAATGTAATACAATCAAATGGTATCACACCCAGAAGAATAGATTCATTTGCAAACATAATCTTTCTCTTTTTGGGATTCATAAATAATCTCAAACTGTCACACCCCATATCCATAAGAGTTTAATTTCAAGAATATAAAATCCTACAATGCTTCAACAAAAGACAAACAATCCAACTGAAAAATGGGTAAAAGAAATGGGCAAAAGACCTGAATATAAATCTCTCCAAATATGATATACAAATGGGGAAAAAGCACATCATTAGCCATTAGGGAAATGGAAATCAAGCCACAATGAGAAACCACTTCACACCTATTAGAATGGAAATTTACAAGTGTTGGAGAGGATGTGGAGAAATAGGAACATTCATCATGGGTGGGAATGTAAAATGATGCAGATGCTGTGGAAGACAGTTTGGCAGTTCCTCAGAAAGTTAAGTACCTTATTACTATATGAGCCAGCAATTCATTGCTAGGTATATAACCCAAAGAATTGAAATCAGGGACTCTAACAGGTATTTGCATACTGATGTTCACAATTGTGAAAGATGGAAACAACCCAAGTGTCCATCAACCAATGAATGAATAAACAAGCTGTGGTATAGACACACAATTGAATATTACTCAGCTATAAAAAGGAATGAAGTTCTGACATATGCAACAACATGGATGAAACTTGAAGCATCATACTGAGTGAAATAAGACCAATACAATAAGAAAAATATAATACGATCTCACTGATATAAAATAATTAGAATAAGCAAATGCAAAGTCAGAAACTAGAATATAAGTTATGAGGGTCTGGGGTGGAGGTAGGGAATGAGGAGTTAATGCTTAAATTGTATAAAGTTTCTATTTGGGTTATGGAAAAGTTTTGGTAGTGGAGGGTGGTGATGATAGCACAACATTGTGAATGTAATTAGCAGCACTGAATTATGTATTTGAATGTGGTTGAAAGCATAAAATTTATGGTGGATATTTGTTACTAGAATAGAAATTTTAAAAAATACATATGAGCATACAACACAAACCAGGAACTCTAACGTAAACTAAGGCCTGTAGTACAAATGTACAAGGAGTTAATAATAGTGTGGTGTTTTAGTTTGCTGAAAGCAGATACCATAAAATAGGTTGGCTTTCAAATATGGGCATTTATTAACTGAAAAGTTTGAGGCTGAGAAAAATGTACAAATCAAAACATCATCAAGGCAATGCTTTTTTTCCCCAAGACAGCCTGCCAGTGATCCTTGACTCTGTTGCCACATGCAGGTCTGTCCCTTCTCTTCCAGATTTCTTTTGCTCTCTCTCTCTCTCTCTCTCTCTTTCTCTCTCTCATTATCCTGTTAATAAAGGGCTCCGGTAAGAAGATTAATACCTATTCTGAATGAGGTAGGTCATGCCTTAACTGAAGTAGCACATCAAAAGACCTTGCTTACAATGGGTTTATGCCAACAGGAGTGGATTAACTTTAAGAACACGCTTTTCTGGGGGTACATATAGTTTCAAACCATCACAAGTGGTATATGGGAAGACTGTATTTTATGCATGTTTTTCTGTAAACCTCCAACTTTCCTAATAATTTTAAAAACAAAGAATATGAATGACATGGAGATTAAATATTTCACTTAATATATTTCAAAGTGTGGTTCAAATGACCCCATAAATCCAGATCTAATTAGGATGCTTATTAAAAGTTCTTATTTCAAGTTCCTACTCCAGACCTACCTATTAGTTAGGGTTTCTGGGGAAACAGAACTGATAGGAGATATCTGTAAATAGTATGAGATTTTATAAAATTGCCTCACGTGATCACGGGGATGCACAAGTCCCAACTCTGTAGGGCAGGCTGCAAACCAGGGACTCCCACGAAGGTCCTTGGTGAGTTTCCTAGGAGACAATGGCTATATGAAGTAGAGATGGGAATTCTCTCTCTGAATGCTGAAATAATCACTTCTCCTTTTAAGACCTTCAATTGATTGAATGAGATGTCATTCACTGAGGAAGGAAATCTCAGTTGATTGTAGATGTTATCAGCCAACTATGCAATCAATTCATCGATGATTAAAGTACATGAAATACCCTTGTATTACAATTAGCCCAGTGCTTGCTTGACCAAACAACTGGGCATCCTTACTTGACTAAGTTGACATATTAGCCTAGCCATGACACCTACTAAATCAAACTCTCTGTGGGGTAGAACCTAGAAATCTGAATTTCAAAACTTCCAGATGATTCCATTTACCTTTAAAGGAACCTACGCTGTTATGAGTGGAATAAGTAGCTAGGGACATCAAAAAAGTGACTTATTCTCATGAAAAATTCCTTTAATCTGAGTGTCTGAGGCTGCTTTTCCTCTGAGAGTATGTATCTTTAGTGAGAAATGGTTTTCTGTTGGAGTAAGCAGTGAGTCCTTCTAGGCTGAGCTAGGTGAGTAAACTCCTTCCTATTTCTAAGAGTACTCATGCAGCTAGATGAAATATAAGAGAACCATAATACCCCTTTTCCTAAACTCCAAATCTCAGGGTAGAGTTTCTTAGGGGACTCAATGGACTTTCAAATGTTCAAGTTCCATTCTATGCTACATTTCAGCCAATGGAAACCTACACCATCTCAAGGGAAAACAGGTGGGTCATACTTTAAGGATTGCAAAAGCCTGTGTTTCTCTATCTTCCCTAAACCTCTCACATACTTTCTAAAAATATTGTGCTTTGAAGATGCCAAAGAACATACTATCCCATCTACAATTAATTGTGTTCTAAAAAAATAGAAGATATTGTTGGGAGACAAGTAGGGAAAATGAGTCATCCACTTCATTTTCCAGCTGAGAAAAACTAAGACACAAAGATTGGTGGGAATGAAAGGAGATCTGGCTAGATTGCTGGGAGAGTGCTTTACAATACCATGAATTTGGTAAACCTTGTCTTTACTAACTCCCTTCTATTAGTCAGCCTTCACTGAATGCCTGCTATGTGCCAAGGCCTTTACTCTGTGCTTTACCTCCTTTAACTCATTTAATCTTTACAACAACTCCATGAATCAGACACTATCACCATCCCTCTGTTACAGGTGAATAAATGGCATCTTTAAGATGTTGTTATTTGTACAATTCACAAGGCCAAGCAATAGCCAAATCTACACTTCTTTAACCAGAACCCAATCTCTTAACTCCTCCACAACTGAAAAGGGCCTTCAGAAACACAATTCTTTTTCAGTACTAACTTAAGCACTCAGTGTCTCATGCTGTTGACTGCCTGCCTAAGGATCTCCACTAAATACTTGACAGAATCTGCCCAATTGAGGAAATCCTCAAATTCCAAAGAGACAGGGAGTCAGGAAACATGGTTGTGACCTTAGCCAAGTCACTTTACTTTCCTGAGACTCAATGTTCTCAGCCTGTAAAAACAAGAGGGATACACAAAAATGAAATTATAATCTCTGAGGTTTCCTTCATTTCTGACAACCTATAATTCAAATGTCCAATTTATATTTTCACATTGAGGTTTTAATATTTCAGTTTTCTCTATTGTTTTATTAATAATATCTTAATGAGTTCCTTCTTTGTGTTTTAATATTCTAATTTGATCCTCTTTTATTCCCAGAAACATTTGAGTTCCAAAAGTGGTAATGTATGACCCAGAGAAAGAAGCCTCTAACTGTGGAAATTTCCAGACAGTGATCCAATGAATATATAAAGATATATTCCGTATCCCGATTATATCTTTTCTCCTATTATGAGGAGGATTATGTTCAGGGAATGCTCTCTGAGATAAGGCTGTGCAAAGCGGGAACCAGGCCCAGCTCTCTGAAACTGGGTTGGCAAAAATAAGATGAGAAAACACGGCATACATGCCAGCTGGCATACATGGCAGGAGGCCTTCCCAGGCATCAGAGATTCAGAGGAACCGTGGAAACCATATGTGTGAGAAACTCTGGCAGAGGAAGGATAAAATATCAGAATCATCTCTACATGGAGATGGATCCCAGCAACTGTGATGTGATAGTGGTTTCCAGAGCCCCTGACTTCCAACATGGAGCAGGAGAAACATCTCTGAACCCCACAAGCTTGTGAGACAAGAACTCCTATCCTTGCTCCATCCCCACCTGGCCAGTCCTGGTTCAGTGACCCCTCAGCTTGCAGTGGACTGACTGGCAACTACCTGCAGGTCTGGAAGCTTCATGAGAACAGGGTAAATGTTACTTAGTTTATTATGCCTAATAACTGTATGTTGCATTGAAGGAAGAATAGAGAATTAGGCCAAATTTCCAAGTTGGAGAAACCCAATTTGTATTCTAGCTGAAATGTGTAGCTCTAGTTCTTTTTAGTATTGTTTGCAATTATTCAATCATCAGTCATTAAGGAGAGAACAAATGGGAATAAACTTTATATAGTGTCAACCAAAAAGATATACATTTGAAAGAATCTCTTCACTCTTAGGTTAGGGAACCCTAGACTTGATTACTGTACCAAAACCATCCAGGTAATTCTCAAATGAAAGTATACCTTTTCTGCCACATACATCTTGATAAGATCCAGGTATAATTCCTGCCTCCACTGACAACTAAGTCTTGAGTTACAAGTTTCCCCGAGTTTCATACCCCTCTCAACAAACTTCCCTCAAGTCAGTATCTTCCTACTCTTTCTTTTCTGCTGATTATTACTATATTCATTCACCCTTTTTCCTTCATATTCTGTTGCTACTCAGGCTCAGAATAAAACTCACATTTGGAAACCCAAATTTCTGTCAGTATGCTTTAGATAATTCAGTGGACAGGAGAGAAATTCACAAGTAAAGGGAAAATAAGAAAATTTATCAGAGTGGTGGCATGCTTCTATCTTTGGCCCAACTTTTCCCTCAAACTCTCTTACTATTCCACTCAGTCTCCACAACTGAGCTCATCTACTCTGATGATTTTGATTATTAATCATTTACCATAAATTCATTAATTCATCTAAATCTATACTATGTGTACTCTCTGTATCTCCAACCTACATATATGAGTCCCTGATTTGAACATCCAAACGGATATTTCTACTTGGATACCTTACTACATCTCAAATCCAACTTGTTCAAGTTTGAACAATGCATCTACATCCTTTCTACCATTATTTGTTTTACCTTTTGTGCCTTCTTTCTAAGTGAAAATCACAGCCTTCTCTAGTCAGTTAATTCAGAAATTTTGTCACCTTATATTCCTTATTTTCTTCTTTCTACCCATATAAAAAACATCCATTTCAATTATTACACCTACTTAACAGCTTTCAAATCCATCCCCTTCTACCCATCCTCAACTTTTTTATTTTGAATCATTATTACAACAATCTCCTACCAGGACTCGCTGCTTCCAGACTTGCCTTTATCCGATCTATTCTTGTTCTGCCACCATTCAATCACTCATCCATTCATTCATTCAACAAATACTTCCTGAGAACATACACTCTGCCTAGCTCTGCTCTCAGTTCTGGACTTTGTCTTGGACACAGAGTGATTTTACTAAAAATGCAAATTTGTGGTATGATCTCTTGTTTTAAATGATTTATTATTTCTCTAGTGCCTAGAGTCCTCAGAATAAAATCTGAACTCTAAGGAACAGCTTATTGTTATCTCCCTGCCATGGTCCTTGTCTACCTTGCCACTGTCATTTCTAGCATTTCCCCCTTATCACTGCTCCCACTCTATTTTTTCAGCTATATTCAGCCATTTGAATTCTTGCACTGCCCCATGCTCCCACGGACCTCCTGATATTCCATCTAGCTTCTCTCTGTCTCTCTGTCTCTCTCTGTCTCTCTGTCTCTCTCTGTATCTCTGTCTCTCTACCTGGAATGCCCATTCCTCCGATTCAATGCCTAACTCAAATTGCTCTCCAAGACTCACTGCTGGTGCTTTCTTCTTTGAGAAACTTTCTTTGACACTGTACTACTGCCCCTTCTGGCTTTGGCATTTCTTCTTGCACTCATAATGCCCTGTACTTACCTCTGACATATCCCTTACCACGCTATTTATTTTTGTTATTTTCCTTGTCTGCTAGTCTTCCTAGAAAGTAACCACTTGACAGGAATATGCCTTATTTGTTTTAGCATCCTTGGTGCCTATCACATGATAGGTGCTTAATAAATATTTGTTAATTTAATTCCTGGAGAGCTGTAATGATGTCTGTGAAAGGAGATTGTGAACACAACTTCACCGATTAAAAAGAAAAAGGAAACATACCATTTTTGGGGGTAGTATGTGATCAAAAGTTGATGAAGTAAGCAAAATCATTTAAGACTTCTTTTTTTTTAATTAAAGAGAAAGTCATAACTTTTTTATAAGAAGGAGGAAGGATGAAGCAAATGTGCTTGGAAGGCACTAAGGCACCAAGAAAGTATTTTGTGACCTATCTTCACTGAAGTCTGAAGTAATCAGAAAATCCAAGGCATGGGTATTGTAATAATCTAAGGGGGAGAAGGTATTTATGTTGTTATTGCTTCATATATATTGAGAATGAAGGCAAGTGATCAAGTTATGAGGGAGAAAAAAAAATTTTAACCAGATAATGATAGGTAGGGCTGGGTGTCCCCTAGAAACCTGATTACAGTTTTCAGCTTTACTAAGTTGGCGGTGTTCGGTGTACTGCACCTGCTTTCCACTTCGTGCACTGACTAACAATTTAATTTTACATTCTGGAGACTGCCATTCCATAGAAACACCTGGTTAAATAAGTACTGAACAAAACTAGATAATGGTACAGCATCCAAATGAGTCAATAAAAATTCAAACAAGCCAGACTAAATTTTAGGAAAGTTTTTTTCAACAACCAATATTTGTGGGGATATAGGGAGAGGTAAGAAGCATAATGTAATTAGTGTTCAATTGTGTTATTTTAGATAGGAAAATCATACTAAGAGTATCAGAAATTGCATTAAACTTTGGCATGAAGTCAGTCTACTAGGTTGATTTCAATAATCTAATTCTGTAGAACCATTAAACTATGGTGCTAGAATGAACCTGTGCAATCTCCTGGTCCAACTCTCAATTATAGATTAAGAAACAAAACCCAAAGATGTTAAGCAAGTGTTTACTTGAAAATTACTTTGCAACCTCTCCTTCTATACTCCAGGTTAGCCAAAATTATTTCTTTCCATTTCAAATACTCTAATCCTAGTTTAGACTGTTAGGTCATTCCAGTTTAAAAACTGCCCCGGCTCAGGATGAACTGCTTTATCTACTACAATACAATGGCTATATTTCTAGAATTGTTACCTTCTTGTAATTTCTGTAATATCTCTATAAATGCTGCAGATTAATGGCAGTCTAAATAGTAAGTCTGTGTGTATGTTTTTACAATTCAGTATTATTCTTCTTGACATTGAGAGAGTTATTACCTCAAAATTTCTTAACATAGTTAGCCTTTGTTACTTGAAAGGAATAGCTGAGAAAAAAAAGACTTAACCACATAAATATAAGGATTTGTGAATGTCACAGAGAAATGATATGGAAAAGAATATTCTAAGACAACAAAGTAATGCCCTCCCCAGAACTTCTAAGAAACAGGTGAGATTCCCAAAGAAAACACCTTGAGGCCAGAGAATAATGTATGCAGCTATCCAAAAATTTCATTCATGTTCTTCTTCATCTCTTAGGAGAAAGAATACACTTGTAAGTAATTGAGGAAGAAAGGTTCTCTAGTTTTCTCCTTTTAAAAAATATATGGACATGCCTTATTTTATAGTGCTTCATAGATACCGTGTTTTTTCCAATTGAAAGTAGAAATCCTGTCTCAAGTAAATCAATTGGTACCATTTTTCCAATATGTGCTCACTTCATGTCTCTGACCATTCTGATAATTCTAACAATATTTTAAGCTTTTTTATTATTATGTCTGTTATGATGATCTGAGATCTATAATCTTTGATGTTACAATTATAATTGTTTTGGAGTGACAAGAGCCACACAGCTCTCACTCTAAATCTAAAGCTAGAAATGATTAAGCTAAGTGAGAAAGGCATGTCAGAAGCAGACATCGGTGAAAATCTAGGTCTTTTGCACCTCTTGCAGAGTTAGCTAAGTTCTGAATGCAAAGGAAAATTTCTTGAAGGAAATTAAAGTGATACTCCAGTGAACACATGAAGGATAAAGCAAAACAGCCTTATTACTGTTATGGAGAAAGTTTAAGTGGTATGGATAGAAGATCAAAGCAGCCACAACTTTCCCTTAAGCCAAAGCCTAATCCAGAACAAAGCCCCAATTCTCTTCAATTTTATGAGGGCTGAGAAATATGAGGACACTGCAGAAGAAAAGTTTGAAGCTAGCAGAGCTTGGATCATGAGGTTTAAGGAAGGAGCCATCTCTATAACATAAAAAATGCAAGGTGAGATTGTGAGAAGGCAGTGGAGTAGAAAGATCCAGCTATTAAACAGGCAGGAACTATCTGAAATAACTACTATGGAATTCCAGAGGCCAGATAAACACTGTATAGCATCCAAGGAAGAGTGGGAGGAAGAGGCTAGTAAATTTCAGTAAAGACTAGTAAACCGCTCTTTCCATGTAGCAGTTACTGGTGCTCATTTCCCACTGTCACAGAAGGACCCACGCCAGCTCGCTGGTGTCAGAAAATGTGATAAAAATCCTTTCCCCAGATCATGGGTGGGCAGAGCCAATCACTGATCATGGCTTTTGATTAGCTACTTCAGAGCACTGGGGCACTAACTCCGAGGGTCCCCCAGACAAAGCTTGCTGAGAAGACAGAGCCACTGTACAGCCTTAGTACTGTGGAGCAATTATGTAGTTGAAGGGCTGCACTTGTCAGGCAGGTCAAGAAAGTGCAGATTTAGGGAACTGGAAGAACCTCCTCCCAGGGCAGTTTGGAGCTGGTCTGCATCACCTTTGTGGGTCCCAGGCCTTGTTCTGGCTGGGAAAGACCGACTTTGAGAAACTCATTTCTGGCATGCCGTTCCCCTCCCATAATTTTCCAGCAAAATCAGCTTGAGATAAGAGAAGGAGTTTAAGAAATTATAGTTTAGAATATAAGTTACAGAAGACAGTCTGGGGATGGAGAATAGGAAGTTAAGGCTTAAAATATGCAGAGGTCCCACTTGGTATAATGAAATTGTTTTGGTAATAGGTGGTGATAATGGTAGAACAACATTGTGAATATAATTAACAGCACAGAAATATATATCAAAATGTTGTTAAAAGGGGAAATATTAGGTTGTTTGTACAATAATAGAAAAAGCATTTCTTTTAAATCCAGGGAACTTCATTATACAAATAATGAACAGAGCTAAAACCTGGACTATATTTAACAGTACAATTATAAAACGGTGCTTTCATCAATTATAGCAAATATACTATACCAAGGCAAGGTGTTAATAATATAGTGTTATATTGGAATCCTGTATCAACTTCCCTAATAAAAAAAAATGTAAAAAGAAAAATTTTTAAGTGCAAGTTAAAGTACCAAGTGCTGATGTAGAAGCTGCAGTAAATTATTCAGAAGAACTAGCTAAGATCATTGATGAAGGTGGCTGCACTGAAAAATAGATTTTCAATGTAGACAAAATTGGAAGAAGATGCCACCTAGGACTTTCCTAGGTAGAGAGGAGAAATCGAAACCTGGCTTCAAATCTTCAAAGACAGGTTGACTCTCTTGTTTGGGGCTAATGCAACTGGTGACTTTAAGTTAAAACCAATGTTCATTTATCATTCAAAAAATCCCAGGGACCTGAAGAATTACACTAAATCTATTCTGCCCCTACTCTATAAATGGAACAGCCAAGCCTGGATGGTAGAACATCTGTTTACAACATGGTTTACTAAATATTTTAAGTGCACTGTTGAGATCTGCTCAGAGAAAAAGATGCCTTTCAAAATATTATTGCTCCTTGACAAAGCAGCTGGTCACCCAAGGGCTCTGATAGAGATGTACAATGAAATGAATGACCTTTTTCATGCCTGATAATACAACATCCATTCTGCAGCCCATGAATAAAGGAGTAATTTTGATTTTCAAGTCTTATTATTTAAGAAATACATTTCTTGAGGCTTTAGCTTCCATAAAGATTCCTCTGATGGTTCTGAGCAAAGTAAATTGAAAACCTTCTGAAAAATATTCACCATTCTAGATGCCACTAGTGGGCCTCACAGTCCCCAAATCTTCAAGATTAAGGAACAAAACATAAGGGGGGAATGCAACTATGGATTAAAGTAGACATTGCTAGTAGACTACCAATGGAAGAACTTGTATTATTGATATAAAGACAGTGGACACCAGAGGTTCTGAGAGAAGGGAGAGGGAAGAATACATATAACATAGGGCATTTTTGGGACATTGGAATTGTCCTGCATGACATTGCAATGACAGATACAGGCCATTATACATTTTGTCAACACCTATAAAATTGTGCAGTGCAAAGAATAAACTCTAATGTAAACTATAGACCATGGTTAGTAGCAATGCTTCAATATATGTTCATCAGTTGTAACAAATGTTCCACACTAATGAAAGATGTTGTTAATGTGGGAAAGTAAGGGAGAGGGAAGGAAGGGGGAATATGGGAATCCCCTACATTTTTTGAAGTAACATTTATGTAATCTAAAACTTCTTTAAAATTTTGGTAAAAAGGAATATTTGTGATTAATGGGAGAAGGTCAAAATATCAACATTAAGAGCAGTTTGGAAGAAGTTGATTCCGGTCCCCATGGATGACTTTGAGAAGTTCTAGACCTAAGTGGAAGTAACTGAAATGTGCTAGAAATAACAAGAGGACTGGACTTAGAAATGGAGCCTGAAAATGTGACTAAATTGCTGCAATCTCATGATGAAACTTTAGTGGATAAGGAGTTGCTTGTTATGGGTGAACAAATAAAGTGATTTCTTGAGATGGAATCTACTCCTGGTGCAGAGGCTGTGAACATTGTTGAAATGACAACAAAGGATTTAGAATATTACATAAACTTCATTGATAAAGCAGCAGTAGGGTTTAAGAGGATTGACTCCAATTTTGCAAGATCTTCTAGGAGTAAAATGCTGTCAAACAGTATCATATACTACAGAGCAATCTTTCATGAAAGGAAAATTCAACAGATGTGGCAAACATCATTGTTGTCTTATTCTGAGAAATTGCCACAGCAACCCCAACCTTCAGCAACCACCACCCTGATCAGTCAGCAGTCAGCAGCAAGAAAAGATACTCCAGCAAAAAGGTTATGACTAGCTGAAGGCCTACATGATGGCTAGCATTTTTTAGCAAGTATTTTTCATTGTTAGGTACATTGATTTTTAGACACAATATTCTTGCACACAATAGTCTACAATATAGTGTAAGCATAACATTTATATGCAAAGGGAAAACAAAAAATATGTCACTTGTTTTATTGCGCTATTCACTTCCTTGCAGTAGTACAGAACCAAACCGGCAGTATCTCTGAATTTTGCCTGTAGTCCTAGAAGAAGGATCCAGGCTAATGCCTTGTAGACTGAAGAGCCCAGGGCATCAAGTTTCCACAGTTATTGGGACACAGAGATAATCCTGAACAGCCTAAGTTTTAGGGAGTTGCTCAGGCCAGAAAAGGCAATTTGGATTTCAATTTCTAATGTCTGTCCAGGAAGTGTCCTTTCTGCTGAATTCAGAGAATTTTTGCCAGTTTGGACAGTCATAGGTTATAGTATGGACTTCTGCCCAGGGAAGCTGGATGGTTTCCAACTCCTCCTTCACAAAGGACAATCTACACTCCTGAGAAGTTGTCTGCTTGGATATGAGCCACACAAAATGAACTTTGAATGGATGTTTCATGTGAGGAAAAGTAGTCTTTGTGAAAGTTATTAGCAACATGAATACAGAGGATAGACTATCAGATGATTTTGAGAGGTTCAAACTGGATCAAACCTAGAAAAACTCTGATGAGAAGGTAGGTATGGTGGTGCAGAAAGAAGAATTGAGATTTACCTTGATATCCTCCCAGATCTGCCATTATATCCCTTTACTCATTCTTGATACACTAATGAAATAATTGACAAAAGTTTATTAACCATCAACTAAATGCAAGGTATTATGTTAGACATTCTGTGTAATCTAAAAAGGTTTAAAAATAATCTTTCCCCTCAAAGAGTTTATTATGTAGTTGGATAGAAAAGTCAAGAAGGTAATCAAAATAAAATATGATAAATGCCCAAAGAATTCTACATAATAAAAGTTAAAAATATGATTTTATGTAGGAAAACCTTATCAGAGATTGGATATTTCAGGAAAAACACCATGGGACTTGAGCTAAGATTGAAAGAAGGTATGATAGAAGCTACCAGTTGTCAATCAATACCTATTCTTCTCTTTTTGCTTGATAATAGAAACCTGATTTTATTGTATTATGTCGACATACAGAAACACTGCTTAAAGGGACTCAAATTAGTTTTAGACTTTTACTTTTCTTCTTTATTCTGACCTGGAATTTTCTTAGGGGCTGGGAACTATACAACAGGTTTTTTTCAGGTAGGCTGGCAACTTCAAACCCAACAACACCTCCACCAGGATCTAAGTCAGCTAGAAATAAAGGCACAGGAAAATCTTAAGGCTGTAGGGAACAACTAGATAAATAGTACTACCTGCTGGATATGTTATGAAAGCATAAATTTGGGAAGATGTCAAAAAGGTAGGATACCATTAGGGTCTCTTCTCCAAAGAACATTGGGAATTGATCTACAGCTCTGTAACAGATTGATATTATTTATGAATTCCAAAAAAGATATTGATTATGTTTGTAAACTGATCTGTTCCTCTGGGCATGATATCCTCTGATTGTATTAAATTCAAAGGTTTTACATTTACTTGATTAAAGCAAGATTGTGGCTTTGATTCGACCATGTCAGTAGGATATAACTCAGTTTAAGTCCCTGCTCCCTTGGTGGACTATATAAATGGGTACTCACGGAGACACAGAAGAAGGCACAAGAAAAAAGAGAGCTCCACAGACCTAGAAGAGGAAAGAACTTGGTCATTTCAGTCCTTTCATATGACAGAAGAGAAAAGGCTCAAATAGTTAAATCCCAGGGAAAACTGAACCATTTGCCTTATAGTTTGCAGCTAAAGACAGCAGAGCTCTGGACAGCTGAGAAAGCCTGGAAAGAAGTGAGCCCTCCAGTTTACAGCTAAGATTGGAAGAAGGTGGGCCCATGGAGTCTTAGGTGGAAGAGGAAGGCTGAACCCTCATAGTGTTTGGCAACCATCTTACTTCAACACATGGCAACAGACTTGGGTGAAAAAAATACCTCTTATGGTACCTTGAGTTGGACTCTGCAGAATCTTGTAACTGTAAAGTTTTACCCCAAATAAATACTCTTTATAAAAGCCAGCAGATTTCTGGTACTTTGGATCAGCACCTCTTTGACTGACTAATAAAATCCCCATTCATAGGTCTCCTGGGCCTGTTTTGACAGGGAAACTGGAGCTGGGAAGGTTGTCTCCAGGAGGACACTCTTACCAAAATTAGCCCTCTAGGTAATTAAAAATATAGAGAGGCAAATCAAAAACAAACAGGACAGACTAACATTCCCAGAGGAGGAACAGGGGAAGCTTTAGCAAAATAACAACCAATAAAAAAGCCATAGGCTAAAGAGGGAAAGTGGGCACAGAATAAATACATAAAAAAATCAGATGCCAAGACACTAGTAAAAAATTATAAGCCATACTAAGAAACAGAAAGATATGGCCCAGCCAAAAGAACATCTTAAATCTTCAGATGAAATAGGATTTGAGACAACTAATCACAGATCTCCAAACAAATCTCCTTACTAAATTCAATGAGCTGGCCAAAGAGAATAATGATATTAAGAAGACACTTGGTGAAGACAAAGAAGAATTTGAATTGAAAAGAAAAGTAACAAATCTTATGGGAATGAAAGACATAATGGATGAGATTAAAAATATATTAGAGGTCCACGGTTCAAACCCTGGGCCTCCTTGACCCACGTCCAGTTGGCCCACGTGCAGTGCTGATGTGTGCAAGGAGTGCCCTGCCATGCAGGGGTGTCCCCGCGTAGGGGAGTCCCATGTGAAAGGAGTGCACCCCGTAAGGAGAGCTGCTCAGCGCGAAAGAAAGTGCAGCCTACCCAGGAATGGTGCCACACACACGGAGAGCTGACACACAAGATGACGCAACAAAAAGAAACACAGATGCCCATACCACTGACAACAACAGAAGCGGACAAAGAAGAACACGCATCAAATGGACACAGAGAGCAGACAACGAGGGGGTTGACAGGGGGGAGGAGAGAGAAATAAAAAATATATATATATATATTAGAGGGAAACAGACTTGGCCCAGTGGATAGGGCATCCGCCTACCACATGGGAGGTCTGCGGTTCAAACCCTGGACCTCCTTGACCCATACGGAGCTGGCTCATGGCAGTGCTGATGCATGCAATGAGTGCCCTGCCATACAGGGGTGTCCCCTGCATAGGGGAGCCCCATGTGCAAGGAGTGCACCCTGTAAGGAGAGCAGCCCAGCATGAAAGAAAGTGCAGCCTGCCCAAGAATGGTGCTGCACACACAGAGAGCTGACACAACAAGATGATGCAACAAAAAGAAACAAAGATTCCCAGTGCCACTGATAAGGATAGAAGTGGTCATGGAAGAACACACAGCGAGTGGACACAGTGAGCAGACAACAGGGGGGTTGGGGGGGAAAGGGAGAGAAATACATGTATTAGAGGCATATAATAGCATATATACATTGGCTGAGGATGGAATAAGTGAGGTGTAAGACAGAGCATCTGAGCTTGAAAACACAGAACAAAAAGAAAGGAATGGAAAAAATGCAAGAGAGTTTCAGAGGATTGAATGGAAATGCAAAACATGCACACTATAGGTATTCCAGAAGGAAAAGAGAATGGAAAATGGGCAGAAAATTATTTGAGGAAATAATGGCTGAAAATTTCCCAACCCTTATGAAAGACATAAATATCAATATCCAAGAAGGACAATGCACCCCAAACAGAATAAATCCAAATAGAGCTAGTGAAACACTTACTATTCAGAATGTCAAATTCCAGAGATAAAGAGAATTCTGAAAGCAGCAAGAGAAAACAATCACATGAAAGCAATGCTCGATAAGACCAAGTAACAATTTCTCATCAGAAACCATGGAGGTGAGAAGGCAGTCATATGATATATTAAAGTTTCTGAAGAGAAAAACTGCTGGCCAAGAATTATTTGTCTGGCAAAACTGTCCTTCAAACCTGAAGGTGAGTTTAAAGACTTCACAGATAAACAAAAGCTAAGGGAGTATGTCACCAAGATACTGGATTTACAACCTGAAAGGGAAAGAGAGGAGAGAGAGGCTTGGAGAAACTGTAGAAATGAAGAATATTAATAAGAGCAACTAAAAGGGTAAAAAGTCAGATAAGAGTAAGATAGGACAACAGAAGTCAAAATATATGATGGATGAAGTAAGTAATGACTTTAGAGTTATAGCATTGAATGTTAATAGATTGATCCCCAATCAAAAGACACAGACTGGCATAATGGATAAAAAATTAACAGCCATCTATATGCTGATTACAAGATACTTGCATTACATTCAAGGATACAAAGAGCCAGAAATTGAAAGGTTGAAAAAATATATTCCGTACATACAGTAATCACAAAAGAGCTGGAGTAGTTGAACTAATATCAGACAAAATAGACTTTAAATGCAAAATTGCAATAAAAGAAAAGAAGGACAGGGCATATTAATAAATGTAATCATTCATCAAAAAGAAAAAGCAATAACAAATATTTATACACATAATGAGGGTGCTCCAAAATACATGAGGCAAACATTGGCAAAACTGAAGGGAGAAATAGACATCTTTACAATAATAGTTGGAGACTTAAATACAATACTCTGACATTTGGATAGATCCTATCTGGACATAGGGTAAATAAGGAAACATAGAGCTTGAATTAAATGATACATGAACTAGTGAGTACAACTAATACTGCTTATTTATAAATGTGATTATGGCTGAAAGGGGTAGTCTAGGGATATAAATGTCAATTGAAAGGAAGTTAAAGAATAATCCATGAACTATGTAACACAGTGATTCTGGTGGTGGATGAAGATTGTTGTGATCAATAGTGCAAATATAAGAATGTTCTATTAAAGTGCTAAAAATATGGTGATACATGAGAAGCTTATAACTAATATAACTTATGGATGATTAATAATAATATTGTAATATTTTTGTAGCAATGACAAAAAAATACTACATCAGTTCAAGAGTCAACAAGAGGAGGGTATATAACGTTATGGGATTTTTCCTTTTGGAGTAATAAAAACATTCTGAAATTTTAAAAAAAGGAAGAAAGGATGAATGATGGCTAGATGGACAGATGAATGAATAGAAGGATGGATGGCTAGATGAATGGGCAGATAGAAAAAATGATAAGGCAAATTTGGCAAAATGTTAAAAGTTGGTGAATCTGGGTATCTGTGGGAGGGTATGTTGGAGTTCTCTGCATGGGTTTTGTATTATTTTGCAACTGTCCTAAAATTTTGAAGTTATTTCAAAAAAAGAAAAAAACTCGTTTTTTTTTTTTTAATAGTGAACTTGATAGGAAATAGGAAATCCATAGCTCTGAAATCCTGAGGCTGCAATCCCAGTTGGGGAGAGCAGTGGACTAGCCAGAAATGAAATGAGGTGATTATGAAAATGAGAGAGCCATAGAAGGGCTAGGTAACTTCTCTGCACATCCAAAGTTGATTAGAAAACTATGCAAATACACAGGGGAGAACTGAGACAGTCAAACTAAATGTGAAAGACAAGGAATAGCTTGTTCAGAGCAACAGCTGAACTTTGAATGTGCTTCCCAATTCATACGTAGTTTGATAGGTGGAAGATAGAAGATCTACAAGTTCAAGGGATTTAAAAATAACCTTTTCCTACCACTGGCTAAATACTAAGCTATGTGGGAAATGAAGCAACCACTAGGTAGAGAGGCTAAAAAAGAAAAATACATGAAAAACAGCAGGGTTATCAGACTGAACACCATGGAAGAGACAGGTTAAATCAATGTAAGCTACAAAAAAATATGGTAAGGGAAAAATCAGGATACAGAGCTTTTAGAATACATATGTAAGTAGTTCAGATTTCCATAACAACAACAAAATATATATGATACATGCAAAAAATAAAGTTAGACTAATTTTTAGGGGAAAAGAGTAGTCAATATAATCTGATGCTGAGTTGATCCAGATGGTGAATTTAGCAGAAAAAGATTTCAAAGAGGCTATTAAAATATATTCAAAAAATTAAAGGAAACTATCTTCAGAAATTGAAGGAAAACTTGATGACAATGACTTGACAAATAAGTAATCTCAATATTTAAATAGAAAGTCTTTTTTTAAGTACACTCCTGGTAGGAGTGTAAAACGGTGCAGCCACTTGGGAAAACGGTCAGCAGTTCCTCAAAAGGTATATCATAAACTGTCCATGTGACTCAGCAATTCCACTCCTAGATATATACCCACACATATGTCTATGCAAAAACTTACAAGAATGTTCACAACAGTGTATTTGTAATACTAAAAGTGGGAGCAATCCAAATGACCATCAACTGATAAATGGATAAATAAAATGTGGTATATTCATACAGTAAGACATTATCTAAAATTAAAAAGGAATAAAGTACTGAAACATGAATGCAACTGGAAAACATCATGCTAAATGAAAGAAGCCAGTCAACAGAGATCACATATTATATGCCCAGAATAGGCAAATTCATAGAGACAGAAAGTAGATAAATGGGTGCCCAGGTCTAGGGCATGGAGTCAGGAGAAAATGGCAAGTGACTGCTAATGGAAATGGGGTTTCTTTTGAGGATAATGAAAATGATCTAAAATGATTGTGGTAATGGTTGCACAGCTCTGTGAATATGCTAAAAAATCATTCAATTGCATACTTTAAATAGGTGAATTGGATGGTATGTGAATCGTATTTCAATAACTCCATTACCAAAAAAGAGACCCAAATGGAAATTCCAAAAGTGAAAAGAATAATAACTTAAATTAAAAAATTGACTAATGGGCTGAAGAGTAAATTTGAGATGGCAAAAGAATCAGTAAATTTGAGGCTAGATCAATGGAAACTAACCAATATGAAGAACAGAGGGACTATACAATGAATAATAATGAACAGAGCATCAGAAAGCATCTGATTTTCCCAAAAAAGAAGAGAGAAAGGGGCAGAAATATTAGATCATAAACTTCCCAAATTTTATGTAAAATATTAATATTAAAAAATAAAAAAACTCAATTAACCCACAACAGGATAAATACAAAGAGACCCACACCTACAAGTAGCATTCTCAAACTAATGAAAGACAGAAACCAAAAGAAAATCTTGAAAGTAGCAGAGAAGAATAACTCATAACATACAGAACAACAGCATACTTAATGGCAGGTTTCTCATCCCAAAACAATTGAGGCCAGAAATCAATGGGATGGTATAGTCAAAGAGCTGAAAGGAGGAAAAAAAAAAAAGCTGTCAAGCAAAAACTCTAGATGCAAAATAAATGCAAAATAAAAATATTTTCAGATTAAAAAAAAAAACTTTATATGCTGCTAGAAGAACTTCCCTACAAGAAATATTAAAGGAAGTCCTTTAAGCTGGAAAGAAATGACATCAGAGAGTTACTTGAATCCAGAGGAAGAAATGAAGAGCATCAGAAATGATAAATATGTCAGTTAATATTTTTAAAACAATTATAAAGATTTTTCTTATTTTTTTCCTTAATAACCTTAAAAACACATAGCATTGAAAACAGCAATGACTATAAAATTCATTGTTAGTTTTAAAAATGATAAAGTTATCCTATAATAGCACAAAGGAGGATGAAGAAAATGGAGCTCTACTGGAAAACAAGCTCTATATTTTATCAGAATTGACATGAAATAGATTGCGATAAATTAAGATGGATATTGTACTCCATAAAGAAACCACTAAAAAACCTCAAAAACATAGTTAAAAATCAATAGGGGAAATAAAATGAGGCTCTAGAAAATATTCAACACAGAAGGCGACAGAAAATGAGGAACAAAGGAACAAAAGAGACACAGGACATATAGGAAAGAGAAGAAAAATGATAGATGTAAATACAAACAATAATAGCTACATTAAGCATGAAAGTATTGATCTTTCCAATAAAAAGTTGAGATTGTAAAACTGGATTAAAATATCAGGACCCAACTGTATGTAACCTATACATTTCGAAAGATTCAAAGGGACAGATAGGAAGAAAATGAAATGATAGCAAAAGATATACCATGCGAACAGTAACTGTAAGAGGGCTGGGATGGCTAAATTAATATCAGACAAAAGAGAATTTTAGACAAGAAATATTACTAAAATAAAACAGACAAAGAAGAGCATTTCATAATAATGTGAGTAAATACTTCAGGAATATATGGTATATTAACACACTCCTACTAGAACGGTGGGAATATAAAATAGTATAGCCACTCTGCAAAAGTTTGCCAATTTCTTAAAAAGCCACACATAGGCTTACCATATAAGCCGGTAGTCCACTCCTAGGTATCGACCCAGGATATCCACCCAAGATAAATGAAAATTTATGTATACACAAAGACTTGTATGAGAATGTTCACAGCAGCTTTATTCATAATGGATAATTTCTGGAAACAAAATCCAAATGTCCGTCAACTAGTAAATAGATAAACAAGATAAAGCCATGCAATAGAATACTATTCAGTAATAAAAAGGAATAAACTACTAATACATGACACAATATGGATGAATCTCAAAAACATCATACTAAATGAAAGAAGCCAAACACCACAGGTCATATATTGCAATATTCCATTTATATGAAAATTCTAGAAAAAACCAAATCTGTAGTGTTAATATTAATACTAGAAAGCAGAGCATCATTTGCTTGGGACTAAGAGTGGGAACTGGCAGGAAAAGGCAAAAGCTAACTTTCGGGGTAATAGAAATGTTCTGAAACTGAATTGTGGTGATAATTGCACAATATAAATTTAGTAAAAAGCATGAAACAGAATACACTCACATTGGGTAAATTATACCTCAATAAAGCTGGTATTTTAAAAAAGAGATAGAAACAGTCTGGTTCTTCAATAACCATCTTTGAATCCTTTTAAATGAGAAAATAATCTCTTGTGCATTTAAGCCCCCCCCCTTTTTTAAGATCTATTTTTTATTTATTTCTCTCCCCTTCCTTCTCCCCCCACCCCCGGTTGTCTGCTCTCTGTGTCCATCCTTAGTGTGTTCTTCTGTGACCGCTTCTATCCTTATCAGCGGCACCAGAAATCTGTGTTTTTGTTGCGTCATCTTGTTGTGTCAGCTCTCCGTGTGTGCGGCGCCATTCTTGGGCAGGCTGCACTTTCTTTCGTGCTGGGCAGCTCTCCTTACGGGGTGCACTCCTTGCGTGTGGGGCTCCCCTACGCGGGGGACACCCCTGCATGGCAGGGCACTCATTGCGTGCATCAGCACTGTGCGTGGGCCAGCTCCACATGGGTCAGTGGAGGCCTGGGGTTTGAATCGCGGACCTCCCATGTGGTAGGCAGAAGCCTAATCCATTGGGCTAAATCCGCTTCCCTAAGCCACTTTTATTTTGGGTCTTAAATGCAGCTGAATCCAATTCTAATTGGTATAACATTTCAAGAGATAGACGTATTAGCACAGGCATTCCAAGCAAGGAAAACTGCATGCAAAAGCTATATGGAAGTGGAAGTGTATGAGGTATGTTTGAGAAAAACTAAACAAATCACTCTATTATAACGGAGGGAACATTTATAGAGTTAAATAAAGAATGAAATAAAAGATGAGGACAGATTTGGTAGGGCATTGACTTTTGGATTTTGTTTTAGAAGCTGATATAATTTGGGATTATTCCTGATTAAAGCCCTAATAACATAATAGATAATTTCTAGAGCTCCCTCCATTCTAAGATCCATGCTTCCATATGGTGAATATAAATGGTTAGCTTCATATTTCGAGCCTGAGCTCTAAGATGGAACTGGAATGGTGAGCAAGAATTATGCAGGTGAAGAGGAAAGGGTATAGAGTTTCAAACAAATGGGATGGGAACACACGTACGAAAGCATGCCAGTGTCAACACAGCTGGCATTACCTCATTTAATGTCTTTTGATTTCCATTCTAATTTCTAAATTAAACAGGCACAGTTGCTTTAGGCATCAAGTAAATATAATCCAAAGAACTGAAAGATTTTTTTCTGCCGTAATTCTTGCTACCAGGATCTCTGCCTCTAGCACTTGAAGTGATGGGATCACTAAAGATTAGAGCAACAGTCTTTTAAAGACCGTGGACCCAATGGAATGTTCAAATCCAAATGCAAAGACGTAACCTTCTCCATGATCCAGATACCACAAGTTCCAAGAAGACAATGAAACTATCCCACTTAAAAAGGTTTCACCCATCAAAGATCGTCACTATTTATGGCCCAATTTTGTTTCTCTTCTTTCTCTACAAGGCAGCCTCACAGATGTAATAGTACTTACCTGTCTGTGGTACTCTCACACAGAGCAAGGAGATCCTATAAGCTGGTTAGTAAACAAGAGGAGCTCTAGAATAAGTAGGGAATCCACAGTCTTTCAAGGTTAAAAGTCTAGACCAGAGATTTCCAAAACTGTGGTGTTGAGCAATCATAAGAAGAAAAATTTCTCAAAATAGTAAAAGGCAAGTCTTAATATATTTTCAGTATAAAAACTGAGAAAAAAAATTAATCCTCCATCATTATCATTTCATAAAAGTAAACATTTTCTCATCAAAAAATAAGATATAATCTCATCAATATGATAAATTGATTGAACTTAACACTAAGAACAATTTGCAAAATCTTATTTTTCATTTCAATATGGACTAGTGACAATGTTTTCATAGTCAGCAAAAAACTACACAAATATTTGGAAATTGTTATCTCAAGTTTTAGAAATTTTATTCAAGTAGTGCTTTCCCAAATGTGAAATTTCAGATCATTTAAAATAGTACATGAGATGATCTGGGGTAGTATATGAGAAGTTTTCACATATACCCAGACAGGGCATTAAATAACATTAAATCGCAAAGTGACAAAAGTTATCATGTCTTTTTCCATTTTCCTTCAGTCCTTCTGATTGGAGAGGGAGAATCAATTTGGTACTGGTTTTTATTTGTGATCCAACACATCATCCATTTAGTAAAGAGGAAGTGAGTACAGTGTTAGTGCCTGTTAAAAGTGCAGGTAGGAGTATTTAGCTATAACATGATAACATTGTTTTGTTTCCATGATAGTTTAATTCATAGTTACCATCTTTTTATGCTGAAAGGTTTTCTGTTTAAAATACTGATATAAAATTTCTTTTAAAAAGAATTTATTAAAGACTTTTTAAAAAGTTAACCTATATAGGGAAATCCATTAAGTGGGTAATCATGAGATGGTACATAAATAAAGGAAAACTTGTGAAGGTGCTACATGAATTAATATAACAAACTATTTGTTTGGAAACTTACTATGTGACAGCTATAGTTACCCGGTAGGGGACTCCATGCTGGAAATCTGGGCAACCAGCCAAAATGAAACAACCTTATTTAGCTAGAATATCTTGTCTAGCCTTGGAGTTCTCTTTGGTACCACTCCTGGCCATGCTCTTCCTGACTCCCATTGCCCTGATCTCATTAACCTTACCTTAAATCTTGTCTAGTCTTGACCGAGACAGCCTTAAGTTCCCTTTACCTTGACAAAACTCAATAGGCTTATCCCTGTCTCACGCCGAGAGCCTCCTAACCAGGTAGTTCCTTATCTTCCTCTTCCTCCCTCCTTACAGACTCCGGATGGCATAATTACTGCCAAGGAAAACATTCTGAACCAAGTGGTCCTAACTGCAACCTCAGTAAATCACCCATCCCTCCCAGTGATCAACTGCCCTTATTATTTTCCAGTGCTTTACCTCCAACCACTCCAGTCTTCAAAAAGCCTGCTGTCCTTTGTTCCTACTCTCTCCCTCCTACCATGTCAACTTTGAATAAGGTCATCCTTCCCTGTTTCACACTGCCTTTATCTGAAACCTTAACCCACATTGGTGTAAAGCCTGGGCCCACTCTAATCCTTTCTTATCCAAGTCTGAATCCTTCCAAATTCTAGGCTGCTATCAAACCTGCTATTAACCTAACCTATCCCACCTGGTGGATGGGATGTGCCCATTCTGAGTTCTCAGTGCTGCTCTTACTAATTTGTTCATTCATCTGACTTAACTCCTCTTCCACACCAGTATTCACTGTCCATCTGAGACCTAAAAAGTATTATTGGACTTCCACTCGAAGTTCAGAAAGACAAGTTATAATTAATGCTTATTTCAAAAGGCTGAAAATGAGCTTGTTTTCATTTTTGTATTCTTATTTAACTAATTCAACTTAGCTCAGCTTAGTCATTAGCTATGTCATTCCACAACTAGATATTTTCCCCAAATAATGTTTTTTATCAAAAAAGATTTAGATTCTATGAAAAATGCAACAAAAAAAGAGGCACAGATTCCAGGTGCCACTGAGAATGCAACTGGACACAGAAGAACACACAGCGAATGGAAACAAGAGAGCAGACAATGGGGGGAGGAGGGATCAGGGGGTCGGGAAGGGGAGAGAAATAAAGAAAATAAATCTTAAAAAAAAAACCAAAAAATTGTTATTACAGCTTCCAGAACCAAACCAAAGAAAAATCTCCTTCTGGTATAGCCTCCAGAAATATTCACCTTTGTTCAACTCAATTATCAAGTCTATCAAATTGTCTTCAAGTATTCAAGTAGATTTCCTCGTAACAGTTGATTCATTTCTCCCTTTAAAGTAGAGTTCCCTAACCCTGGAATCTCACACTTATTTTCCTGGCTTTTAAATATATTTTGTGAAGGTATCAGGGTTGAAAGGGAGTGTAAAGGTTATCCAATTTACCTCCTTGCAACGCTAAACCCCCTACTAAAAACTACACAAAAAATGACTTTCATTTAAGAATGTGTTCTAGTACTTGAGTGATGAGATTGCAGTGGGAAGTCTGCAAGCTCCGGTTGAGGCCTCTTTCAGTCTATCTGAGAGATCGATGGCCATGGTTTGTGAGAGGTCCTTTCTGTGATGGTGTGACTATTTTTCTTTTTGTAGACCTAACTAGCCCATATAGAGATCAACTGATGTCTTAGCCCCTTTATTACCCTGAACCAACAAAGTCATTTGGACCAAATACTAACAAATATATGACAGTAAACCAGTTATTTGGGGGAACATACTTGTCCTGAATTTTTAAAATCAAATTTAGCTGGAAACATCTAACTTACTGCAAATTGGCAAAGTTGCATTTTAATAAAACTATAAATATTCTGCTATTCTTCCTGATTTCTATTCAAAAGAGAGTAGAAGAGAATTAATAGTGAATGGGTGCCAGTAATTATGCTAAGCATTTTCATCTATGTTATTTAACCAAAACAATTTACAGGGACTCAGTTTGAAGGAATTTGTTCAAGTTCACACAGCTATTAAGTGGTTGACGTACGATTCAAAAATTTAACTCTCCAATCGTTCTCTACGCATTCTTTTCTAAATTCACTTCAATCAGGTTCTCAAACCTCCACCTCTCCATGAACCTTGCAATTATCAAGGTGATCCGAGATCTTAACGTAGCTATACATAAATCCTCCCTGATTTATGTATAGGTTTAGACACATTAATCACAACCTCTTGTTGAAACACTTTTTCATTTGCCTTACAGGCCTTCCCACTCACTTGGTCTCTTTTTTCCCTGGCCACTCCTTTTCAGCATTTGCTGCTTTCTTCTTTTCTTACCACTTCAGGTTAGAGGGGTCCAGGGTTTAGTCCTCTTGGCCTCCTCTCTTCTTCATCTAGCTCACTTCCTTACTGATTTTATCTAATCCCATGACTTTAAATTTCAATTATATGCTAACAATTCTCAAACTTATATCTCTGGCCTGGATCTCTCACTAAAATGTAGACTTTCATAACTAACAATTTTGTACCTCTCACATAATTTGACCAAATCTGCCCTACCTGTGTTCTTCCCCAATTTTGTTGATAAAAATGCCATCCTTCCACATACTCAAGCCAAAAACCAGCAGGCACCGTTTCCTTGTTCTTTCCCTTATACTCCATATTCAGTTCTTCTCCTTACTGTCCCCACTGATACACCCATAGTCCAAGCCCTTATTATTTCTTACCAGGAGCATAACAAGAGCCTCCTAACTGTTCCTCTGATTTTTTTCTTGCTGCTACAGTCTATATCACTGTTTCTCAAACTGTATTCTATATGCAAATCACCTGATATTTTAGTTTCCTAGGCCGCTTTAAAAATACTATGAAATGTGTTGGCTTAAACAATGAGAATTTATTAGCTCATGGTTTGAGGCTGGGAAAAAGTCCAAATCAAGGCATTGTCAATGTGATGCTTTTTTCCCAAAAACTGTCATTCCGGCTGCTGATGTTCCTTGACTTCTCTGTCACATGGCAAGGAATGAGGTGGCATGTCCTGATCTCTCCCTTCTCTTCTGGGTTCCATTGATTTCAGCTTCTAGCTGCTCCCTCTGTGTCTTTCTCACTCTTTTTCTGAATTTCATTTTCTTGTAAAGGACTCCAGTAATAGGATTAAGACCCATCCTGACTGAGTTTGTACACCCCCTACCTAAAGTTACCTAATCAAAAAGTCCTACTTACAATGGGTTCACACTCACAGGAATGAATAGGTGTAAAGACATGTTTTTCTGCGGTGCATACACTTCGAAACCACAAAACCTGGGGATCTTGTTAAAGGTAAAGTCTGATTAGATAGATCTAGGGCAGGGTCTGAGAGTCTCCATTTCTGACAAGCTGTAGGAGTCGCCAATGTTCTTGGTTCATAGACAACACCCAAATAGCAGAAATTAGAGTGATACTTTTAAAACATACGTCAAATCACGATTCTCCTCTGTTCAAAATAATCCAATGCCTCTCCATCTCACTCAGTGTAAAAGCCATAGTCCTTGCAAAGACCAACAGCTGTGTGAGCCAAATTCACCCTTTACCTCTTTCACCTCATCTCCTTCTACCCTTCCCCTGGCTCAGGCCACTTCAACCATACTGGTCTCCTCAATGTTCCTCAAACACTACAGGCAAGCTCCTTCCTCTAGCCTTCCCACGACTTCCTGCCTTTACCCGGGTATTATCCAGCTCAGGTCCTCGCTTTTAAGTCTTGGTTCAATTTCTACGTTATCATTGAGTCCTACCCTGACCACACTATTTAGAATTTTAAGTCCCTTCTCAATGCTCAGCACTCCCCATCTTCCATGACCAACTTTATGTTTCTACATAATACCTCATCAAATTTATTGCTCTCCATAACTTATGAGCTGATTTGTCCATCTCCCCCCTCAAGTAAAGGCTCTTTGAGGGCAGGAAATTTTGTCTGTGTACTCACTGCAGTATCTCCAACATATAGAATAGGACAGTGGACACATTAGGTACTCAGTAATCATTTATTAAATATGTGAATTAATGCATAAATGAGTTGCAGTATATGTAACTAATGCCACCAATGTAATATAATGCAATGTAATATAAACAGTGGGAAGTTGCCATTAATAAAATATATACTGCATAGAAAAAGAGAAAGATATATACCAAAATATTAGCAGTAGTTAATCATGGGGTAAATATATATTCTTACTATATTTTCCAATTTTTAAATAAAAACATAAATAAATTGGTAAATATTTTAATCTATGTAATCGATGTAATGAAATTGTGTTTTATTCTACAGTGCTGAATTTTAATTATTATAGTTTCATTTATGTGTGTTAAAACAGAAATGAGCTGCTGCATTGATCGGTGTCCTTAATTTCAAGCTGCAGAGCCCATATATTTGTTTCAAGCAGAAGACAAAGTGTTAAAAGAGAAAGATCACAGGATCTCCAGAAGCTCACAATCAGAAAATCAGGCACAGGGCCAGCTCTAATGCTAAGTATCCCTGAATCAGACCCAAAACACTCCCCCAGGTCCCTGGAGGTGTGATCTCCCCATCTCAGGGCCCAGACACTGCAGCTCTCACAGCATAGGGGACCCAACTGACCCCCAGAGAAGCAGTGCCTCCATTACTCCCGCCCTTCCATGCCCCTCCACCACCCTCCACCAGCTCTGTCAGCAATGGCAATTCCAAGTAGCACCTCTTTTTTCATTTGTTATAATTAGTGAAATTTATATGACATGCCTGTGTCAAATGACATGGGAGGCTTGGAGAGGCATACAGGACTCTACTATAGGAAATTACCAAAATGCAAAAAAACATTTAAGAGATATTGAGCAACCAAAATTATGACACAGGCCTATCTGTGGGCTGAGTCTGACGAACTCATTCCTCAGAATCACAACACTATGCTCAAAGCAATGCACTAGAAAATGTTTAATAATTAGCTCCCGGATGGGATGGATGAAAAAAGACCTGATTCGTAGCATTTGCCAATTTTCATGCTGTAAAGACTCCCACCGTGGCTGGTTTCTACCTACCAACATGGCACTGAATGCTGAGTTTTGGGAAAAGATGCACATAGCACATGTATTTCCAAATACAGATACAATAAATGTAAATGCATAGCTAATAATGAAATAAAGTAAAATAATTAGGAATTAATATATTTTGGGTATTTATCAGCTTTGTTTTTAATATAGTCTATTTAGTTGAATGTTTCCATAATATAATTTTAAATAATGGCTTTTTAACAATCAGCTTACATAATTTCTGAAAATTTAATTATTGACTCTTACGAGCTAAAACAGTCAACTCCAGAACACCAGTGACTCAAAGTAGATGATACTGTTTTCTTTTTCCATAATGTCTTATAGTCCTGGGCATCAAAAATTACACAGGTTCACTGGTTCTAAAGTAAATTAGATAATCTCTTCTTTGAAGCATAAATATTCCTAATGTATCTTTAAGAAGGGAAATAGAATTCCTGATTATCTTTTTATTACTTCTCATTGCCATTGGGCATCTGCCGTGATTTTTTTAGCACCTAATCTAGGGGCCCATTTTAAACATTCAAGCTTGAGAAGCTATCACTCTACCACATCTCTAGTGGCCAGTTTTTCCTTGCCTTATAATACCAACCCAATTAGGTTTATGCTTTTGGTTAATTGATCACTGTATTTAATCTCTCAACAAGAGGCTGTTCATATTGGATTAGGTAGGTTAGGGCCTTTGTTTTCCTTATTCAGCTAACTTCTAACCATTTTTTGGTTCCCAGCTCAGACCTTGTTGAAGGAAGGCTTCCTGGAACCTCTCATGTCTTAATGCAGTAAAGGTTAGAGTTCCCTCCTTCGTGCTTCCACAGAAACCCACACTTATCTCACCTTAACACTTAGTACACTCATCATAATGTTTGGAGGGTATTGTTTTACTTATCTGCCTCACCCCTTATAAAACCTCTGAGGATAGGGAGTCTGCCTTATTGACTTTATATCTCCAGTACCTGCTTAACAGAGTACATGGGATGCAGTAGACACTCAAATCAAATAATCGATCCATGGATCCATCCATCTATTCATTCACTTATTCAACATATGCTGAGAATCTTCTATGTGCCAGATACTGTTTTGGATGCTAGAGAGGCAGTGAAATAAAATAACAGAAGATATAAGTAATGCAAGGATGGACTGGGGGTTGGTGATCATAGATGTTAAATAGTGTGCTATTTGAGTCTTTTGTGGACCCAGAAAATTATGTTAAGCTAACCCATTCCTGTGCATGTAAACATATTATATGCAGGACCATTTGGAAGATTCAGTTAACGGAACTTTTGATTAGATCACATTTGATTAGATCACTTTAGGGCTTTTGATTGGAATACTTCAGTAAGACATGATACAGAGTAGATCTCAACCCCCTTGCTGGAGTCTTTTTTTTTTTTAAAGATTTATTTATTTATTTATTTATTTATTTATTTATTTATTTATTCCCCCACCCCATTGTCGGTTCTCTGTGTCCATTCACTATGTGTTCTTTCTGTATCCGCTTGTATTCTCATTAGGTGGCTCCAGGAACTGATCCTGGGACCTTCCTGGGACCTTCCAGAGTGGGAGAGAGGCAATCATTTGCTTGTACCACCTCAGCTCCCTATTCTGCTATGTGTCTTATTGTCTCTTCTCTGTGTCTCTTGTTGCATCATCTTGCTTCACCAGCTCTCCACATCAGCCAGCACTCTTGTGAGGGGTGGCACTCCTGTATGGGAATGCACTCTTGTGCAGGGTGGCATTCCCTCATGGGGTGGCACTCCTGCATGGGCTGGCACTCCACATGGTCCAGCTTGCCCTGTGGGCCAGCTTGCCTTCACCAGGAGGCCCAAGGCATTGAACCTTGGACCTTCTATATGGTAAACAGGAGCCCAACCTCTTGAACCACATCCATTTCCCAGTGGAATCTTATATAAAGAGAGAACAAAAAGCATTAACTCACCGAGAAAGAAAGCTGACATTTTACCCTACCATGTGAAAGAGGACTCCAGTATCTCCTACAACCACAGAAAGACAAAGAAATCCCAAGAGGTTGAGAGAGAAATAGGAGGCTGGAGTGGAGCAGCCTGACGATAAAGCTATAGAGCCCTGAAAGAGATGAGCCATATGCCTAATCCCCCACAATTGAGCTGGGGACAACATGAGCCTGGAGGGGAAAGCAGAGACCAGCCACCATTGTGCCTTGCCACATGGCAGGAGCCAGGATTTGCCAGCAGCCAAACTTCGGTGAGACAGCATGTCTGATGATGCCTTGATTTGAGCATATTCACAGCCTCAGAACTGTAAGATTTTACCCTAATAAACTCCCATTATAAAAGCAAAACTATTTCCGGTATTTTTGCATTGGCAGCCTTTAGCAAACTAAAACAAATAGAGTTGTCAGAGAAAATCACATTCATAAATTGACACTCAAGTAAAGGCAAGAAGGTGAGAAGGTTAATAACCAAGTACAATTAGATCCCTCTCTACTCTCATGAGACAATATATAATAGGATTTTTTTGGCTAATATTTCAGACATAGATTGTTGCATTCTAATAGACATGCAACTCCCAGCAGCTCCCATCCCCAAAGCAATTGCTATCTCCATACTTTATGTTTCTCCCTTCTCTTCCTCCTACTTTTCCACTCAAATCATGACTGGCTCCTCTCACTCCTCTCTGACTCATCCTGCTCTTTTATTCTTGGTCATATTTCTGTTTTCTGACTCATTCCATTCTAATCAATGAGGATTTACTTCCTATGTGGTCAGTACTATTCTAGGTCCAAAGAAGGATTACATAAAATATGGGTTTGATCCCTCTCCCTGAGTACCTCTGTCGAAATGCAGACAAAATAGATAGCCATGTAAACAAGTTCCTTCACTCCACAAGCATCTTACTACCTTTGCAGTGATCTGAATTTTGTTACCAAAGAAAAGCAGAACGCTGAGTAAAAAGGGACATACATGATATACATAGCACTGGAAAGAGTTATTCATTATCTGAGTCTATGTCTTCTGATTATTCCCCAAATTCCAAGCTTAAAAATGACATTTTTCTAACAGACTGGTAGTAACTGTATATGCATTATTCATGTACTCAAAGCATCTACATTTATATTTCAGCAAAATGTCCATCTCTCTTCCAGATCACACTGTAACAATTCTCTAGTCCTAAAAAGACACCCAGGTCTGTTGTTGGGCAAATAAAATCCACAGTTAAAGCTTGTATTTTTTAAAATGCAGACTTGTCCAAATTGGACTTTTATTTGCTCATTGTTTCTGATGTAAAGGAGGCAGTGTTTTGCAAGCAAGATTTTATATAAGTCACAGAGAATATTTCCAGCATCTTAGTTTTGTTATTAAGAAAGAAGACAAAGAGATTAGCAATTGAATCCTTGCTGAGACCAGGCAATGCGAAGGTATTTTCCAATATATTACCTTATTTAACATGTGCTGTCTTGAAGTCTCCACCAAAAAAGAAAGAGAGAGAGAAGAAGGTACCATTACAAGCCTTGATTTAAATAAAAGGAAATTGAGTTTCTGAGAGAGTTTGAGTAATTTTTCCAATGAGATACAGCTTGTGAGTGAGGGATATGAAATTCCAATTTGGATGTTTCTGACTCTGAGAATCATGGTGTATCCACTTTCCATGATTCTGTCAAATGAGAACATCATGCTGATGAAGCCAAGGCCATGAAGTTGATCACCTTGTATCAAGGCTATAACTTGCCCTCATTTCATCCCCCATCTTCACACTCCAACCTTATGGATCAAATGACACCAAATGAAAATGTGAAATCTGGATGAGTAGAAACCCATCCTGACCACTGGGTAAACAGATCTAAATGCATGTATTGACAAAGGGTCATTAATGCCATCTTTGCAGCCTGGACTCTATGTTCCCCCAAATCTATGTGACTTCCCATTCTTCACATGCCAGGGCACTATCATTCACCATGTCAAAAAGGGAGTTGTGGGAGTGGATGTAGCTCAAGTGGTTGAGTGCCTGCTTTTAATGTATGAGGTCCTTGGTTCTATCCATGGTAACACCTAAAAAGAAACAAACAAATGAAAAAAACAACTCTCATTGGGGAGCACATGTAGTTCAAGTGGTTGAGCACCTGCTTCCCATGTTCAAGTTCCTGGGTTCAATCCCTAGTACCTCTTTTTTTTATATATAGATTTAACAAATTTTTGAAAGATACATAAATCATACAAAATATCGCATTAAAAAATAAAAGAGGATCCCATATACTCCCACCCCCCAGCCACCCCATACACACTCCTCCCACATCACCAAATTCTTTCATCAGTGTGGCACATTCATTGCATTGATGATTACATTTAGGAGCATTGCTACACAGCATGGATTATAGTTTATATTGTAGTTTACACTCTTTTGCAGTCGATTCAGTGGGTTATGGCAGGATATATGATGTCCTGCATCTGTCCCTGCAACATCATTCAGGACAACTCCAAGTTCCAAAAAAGTCCACATATCTCACCTCTCCTTCCTTCTCCCTGCCCTCAGCAGCTCCCATGGCCACTGTCTATACATCAATGATACAGTTTCTTCCATTACTAGAGTCACAATAATTCTATAGTAGAATATCAGTGAGTTCACTCTAATCCACATTTTAGTTCTCCATCTTGAGGATCCTGGGATGACGATGCTAACTCTGCCTCTAAATCAGGAGGGTCTTAGATCCTACATGGCTGATGGATGGGATTTTCCTGCTTGCAGTTGTAGACTCTCTCAGTTCTCTGGTGTGGTGGTTGACCATCCCCACCTCCCTGTTAGCTGACATGGGCATGTCAACAAACCAGAGAGTAGATGCTGTAACTCTGCTGAGCCTCAGGGCCCAGCTGGAACACAGTCAGTCCAGAGATTCAAGTCACCTGAGCATGTACCAACCCCAGCACTAACCACTTTCAGTAAAAGTGACAAAAGAGGCATGTGTAGGGAGGTCACATCTGAGTCCAACTCTTTCACACTCAGGAGCACAAATTCCAAATTAGGGACCATTGGCGAGGTGCTGAACTTCAGAGCCATCTGTCATGACCATAGGACCTGGGTGTCTCCATAGACTTCAGGAGCACCACTACTTGGGGTTGTATCTACTTTGACTGTCTCTGAGATCCTGCTGAGATGTGTGTAAGTGTGACCCCTCTGATGACCTCCCAACTCACTTTGAAGTATCTTAGCCATATGAACTCATTTGTCTTTATCATTTCCCCCTTTATTCAATGTCTTTTTCTAGTTGCATCACCAGCTGATGCTTGGTAGAAATCCCTTGGCACCAGGGAGGCTCATCCCCAGGAGTCATGCCCCACACTGGGGGGGGAAGGTAATGCATTTACATGCTGAGTTTGGCTTAGAGAGTGGCCACATTTGAGAAACATGGTGGCTCTCAGGAGATAACTCTTAGGCACCCTGCAGCTCTAGGCCTAACTGAAATTTCAAGCACACAGGCTCATAAGCATAGTCATCAGTATCAAAGACCTATCATTGGACCATCTTTCTTCATTGGTCTTTGCCCTTGCACTTGGGAGATTGTTGCTGCTCCATTGGGGAGTGTGACAGAATTCTCCAGAATGGGAACTCCACACTCCCTCAGTTGTCATGTGGTACTCTACCCATTATGTCAATACCCAATGAACATCTGAACATATCTATATACACTATATGCATGCCCTGGAGAACTCCCTCCCATCCATGCATACCCCATCAATGACACTCCCATCAGTGCTCCTCCCCTGCCATAGTTGAACCCCTCTGTGATCCAAAACTTCTTCAAAAATGAAGTCAAATATATTGCAAAATTCAATTAATAGGAAACTGAAATAGTAATAATAAGTTTAAAGATTAGAAATAGAATACATAATAATTTAGAAAAGCTAAAATAAAATAAAAAGTAAATTGGGGTGGGGGGGTTGGAGCCAAGATGGTGGCAGAGTAAGGAGCTCCTGGAGTCAGTTCATGAAACAGGGCAGGTGGTGATCACCCAGAGCTACCTAAAGCACCTGTTTGGAGAATCCAGGAGACCAGAGGAGTATCCTGCAACATCCTTGAGAGTGTGAAAGGAGGAGACTATCCATCTGCACAGAGGAATCAGGAGTAGAGCACTCCAAGTCATGGAGGTCGATGCCCATGGCATGCAAGCCACCTTGGGAGCTATTCTGTGGTTGGAGATGAAAGTTTCATTTCCCCCAGTAAAAACAGAAGGAAAACACAGTGTGGCATTGACTTCAGCTACTGATTAGTGGATTCAGTGGGTTGAAGTAGAATCCTAGGAACAACTAAACTTTGAGCCTATCCAGGTCAGAGGGAAGCTGATGGCCACCATTTTTACTCTGCCCCAGGCACAAGGGGAAGCGGCACCGACTGAGAATTCTAGTACTTGTAAGGACCAGTACTTTCCACCCAGGTTGGATTGCAGGTCTAGCCTAAATTCCACTCCTACCTCCAGCAGGAAGGAAGCTGGGGGGACCTGCACCACCTCTCTGGGAAGCTGCAAGCCATGCTGCAGAGGCTGGTGCCCATCCTACCTCAGGGGTGCAAGCCACCTCAGGAGCTATTCTGTGGCTAGAGTTGGAAGCTCCATTTCCCATAAACGGTGGCAGAAGAGGCAGATGTCCACTGACCTCAGCTACTGATCAGTGGACTCGGTTGGGTAAAGTATAATATTAGAGACAGCTAGGGTCTGAGCATGACCAAGCAGGAAAGAGTCTGTTAACTGCCATTTTAACTCCACCCCCTGGCATGAGGGGGAGCCTGGCTGACTGAAATCCAGTGAAGTTAGGGATGGGCTTTTTTCCACCAAGATCAGAGTGCAGCCCTAGCCTAGGCTTCAGCCCTACATCCAGCAGAGAGGTAGCTAGCAAGACCTGCACCAAGCTCTCTAGGCAACTGCAAGTGCTCCCCACTGGCACAGGCTGAATAGTCAGACACCTGGGGCTGCATCCCTGTACCCCAAAAGAATAGGAGAGGAGCTGGGTATCCTTGCTCTCTCCTGGCAATGGCAGGAGTTTTCAGCCCACACAAACAGGTTTGTTGAGTGCCTTTGAGCCCATCTCCGCCTCTATCCCCCCACAGGATAGGAAGGGGCTGGTGTTGCTTCAATCTCTAAGGGCAACCTCAAACAGTTTTGGGCCACACAAACCTGACTGTTGGGCATCTGTGGCTCCACCTGCATCCCCAATAGGACAAGAGATGGACTGTGTTTACCCAGCCTCTCTGGGTAACTGCAGGTGCTTTTGGCCCACACAGCCTGGTCTGGTGGGTACTTGTGGACCCACACCCACCCCCCAATAGGAAAGAAGGGGACTGGTCTTTCCATAGCCTTTTGGGGTAATGGCAGACGTTTGGCCTGCATGGACTGGACTATTGGATGCCTATGAATCCACCACCATCCGCAATAGGATAGGAGGGGTCTGGTGTCTCCACAGCCTCTCTGGACAATGGTATTTTCAGCCAACAAGGACTGAACTGCTGGGTGCTGTGGATCCAACCCCATGCCTTAAGAGGATAGAAGGGAGCTGGTGTTTCCTTAGCCTCTCCAGGCATTAGCAGGTATTCTCAGACTAAAGGAATGGAACTGTTGAGTGCCCATAGAACCACTCCCACCATCCAATAGGATAGGAGAGGGCTGGTGCTTCTTCAGCCTCTCTGGGCAACGGTGAGTACTTTCAGTCTACAGGACTGAACTGTTGAGCATTTGTGATTCTGTTCCCACCCACTAAATGGCAAAAGGGACAGGATTCCCTCAACCTCTCCCTGCAATTGCAGGCATATTTGGTCCACAGAGTTTAGATTGTTGGGCACTCCAGAGGGTCCATTCCCACTCCCAGCAGGGAGAGGATGTGGTGATACATCAGTTTACCTTAGCTAGACTGACTAAGAAAAAAAAAAAAAAGAGTGAAAATGCAAATAAATGAAATAAAAAATGAAAAGGGAACCTTACTACTGACCCCACAGAAATGAGATCATAAGAGGATACTATGAACAACTTTATGCTAAAAAATTAGACAATGTAGATGAAATGGAAAAATTCCTAGGAATGTACAAACAACCTACACTGACACTAGAAGAAATAGAAGACTCAACAAACCAATCACAAATAAAGAGATTGAAACAGTCATCAAACAAGTCTCCAAAATGAAAAGCCCAGGACCAGATGGTTTCACAGGTGAGTTCTACCAAGCATTCAAAGATTTAATACCAATCTTACTCAAGCTCCTCCAAAAATTTGAACAAGGAGGAACGCTACCAAACTCATTCTATGAAGCCAATATCACCCTAATACCAAAGCCAGATAAAGATATTGCAAGAAAAGAAAATTACAGACTCATTTCTCTAATGAATACAGATGCAAAAATCCTCAATAAAATATTGTTAATGGAATCCAACAACACATTAAAAGAATTATCCATCATGATCAAGTGGGTTTTATACCAGGAATGCAAAGATGGTTCTACACAAGAAAATCAATCAGCATAATACACCACATTAATAAATCAAAGAAGAAAATCACATGATCTTATCAATTGACCCAGAAAAGGCATTTGACACAATACAGCATTCTTTCTTGATAAAAATACTACAAAAAAATAGGAATTGAAGGAAACTTTCTCAACATGATAAAGGTCATATATGAAAAACCCATGGCTAACATTGTACTCAATGGTGTAAGACTAACAGCTTTCCCACTGAGATCAGGGACAAGACAAGGATGCCCACTGTCACCACTGTTGTTCAATATAGTGCTAGAGGTTCTAGATAGAGCAATCAGGCAAGAAAAAGAAATAAAAGACATCCAAATTGGAAAGGAAGAGTTAAAATTTTCACTATTCGCAGATGATATGATTGTATATCTAGAAAGTCCCAAAAAATCTACAACAAAACTGCTAGAGCTAATAAATGATTTCAGTAAAGTGTCAGGATACAAGATCAATATGCAAAAATCAGTGGTGTTTCTATGCACTAATAATGCACAATCTGAGGAGGAAGTCAGGAAAAAAAAATTCCATTTACAATAGCAACTAAAAGAATCAAATATTTAAGAATAAACTTAACCAAGGATGCAAAGACTTGTATTCAGAAAACTGTAATGCATTGCTAAAAGAAATTTTAAAAGACCTAAATAATAGGAAAAACATTCCATGCTCATGAATTGGAAGACTAAATATCATTAAGATGTCAATTCTACCCAAATTGATATCCAGATTTAATGCAATCCCAATAAAAATTCCACCAGCATTTTTAAGCAAATGGAAAACACAATTATCAAATTTATCTGGAAGGGTAAGAGGCACCAAATAGCCAGAAACATCTTAAAAAGGAAAAGTGAAGTTGGAGGACTCTCACTTCCAGACTTTAAATCATATTAACTTAGCTACAGTAGTAAAAACAGCATGGTATTAGCATAAAGATAGACACATAGACTAATGAAGCCAAACTGATGGTTCATAAACCTCACATCTATGGCCAAGTGATTTTTGGCAAGCCTGTCAAACCCTCCCAGTTGGGGCAGAACAGTTTATTCAACAAATGGTGTTGGGAGAACTGGATATCCATAGCCAAAAGGGAGAAAGAAGACCCCTATCTCACACCTCATTCAAAAATTAATTCAAAATTGATCAAAGACCTATATATAAGAGGAAGTACAATAAAGCTCCTAAAAGAAAATGTAGGAAAACATCTTCAAGACCTGGTGGTAGGTAGTGGATTCTTAAACCTTACACCAAAAGCATGAGCAATGAAAGAAAATGTGGATAAATGGGACCTCCTCAAACTTAAACATTTCTGTGATTCAAAGAACTTCATCAAGAAGGTAAAAAGGCAGCTCAGTCGATGGGAGAAAATATTTGGAAACCACTTATCTGATAAGGGTTTGATTTTCATTCTATATAAAGAGATCTTACAACTCAACAGCAAAAGAGCAAGCAATCCAATTTAAAAATGGGCAAAAGATTTAAATAGGCATTTCTCCAAAGAGGGAACACAAATAGCCAAAAAGCACATGAAAAAATGTTTCATATCACTAGCTATTAGGGAAATGCAAATTAAAACAATGAGATATCATCTAATACCACATAGAATGGTCATTATTAAAAAAAAAAAAACAGACAACAATAAGTGCTGAAGAGGATGTGGAGAAATAGGAACACTCCTTCAGTGTTGGTGGGAGTGTAAAATGGTGCAGCCTCTGTGGAAGACAGTTTGGCAGTTCCTCAGAAAGGTAAACATAGAACTGCCATATGATCCAGCAATTCCTCTACTAGGAATATATCCAGAAGAACTAAAAACTGGGACATGAACAGAATCTGCATACCAATGTTCATAGTGACATTGTTCATATTTGCCAAAAGATAAAAACAACTCAAGTGTCCATCCACCAGTGAATGGATAAACAAAATGTGGTATATACATACGATGGAATATTATGCTGCAGTAAGAAGAAATGAAATTGGGACATATGTGATAACATGGATGAGTCTTGAAGACACTATATTAATTGATGTAAGCCAGACACAAAAGGACAAATATTGCATGGTCTCATTAGTATGAACTAAATACAAATAATAAATACAAGGAATTAAAACCTAGAGTATAGGTTATTAGGAGATAAGAGGAGGGTTGAAAAGAACTATGGATGCTTAATGTATGTAGAAGTTTTAATTAACTTGCCTGTAAAAGTGTGGAGATGGATAGAGTTGGTAGTAACACATTATAGTGAGTAGCAACTGGTTTATAAATGGGATTGTGGCTGAAAAAGGTAGTCTGAGGGTAAATGTCAATAGAAAGAAAGCTAAAGAATAATCTAGGGACTGAATAACACATTGAACCCAGAAGCAGTTGAAAATTGTGGTTAAGGGTATGAATGCAAGAAAGTCCTTCTGTGAGCTAGAGCAGATGTACATCATCACTATGGCAGGGTGATGGGAATATGGAGGAGCATGGGAAAACTACAATTGGTGTGATCTATACACTGTAGTTAACAGCAATACTTTAATATTCTTGCATCAATGCCAAGACTGTACTGTGTTGATAATGGAGGTGTGTGGAAAAAGCGTGTCAAATGTGTGCTATGGACATGATTGGTTGTAATAGTCTGATGATATTGTCTCATAATCTGTAACAAATGTTCCACCAGGGTGTGGAGTTGTATGGGAAATCTACACATCTGTATGATTGTTTTTGCAAGTTCACAACATCTGTAACAAAAACATATTTTTAAAAAGTAGTATGGGTTGGGGGGAAAATACCCCAAATGTAAGATAAGGACTATAGGTGGTAGTAATATTTTGATAATGCTTTTGCATAGTTTGTAACAAATACTTAACAGCAATGCAAAGAGTTGGTGGAGGGGTGATGTATGAGACCCCTGTGTGATGTTATGTATGTTTATTTTTTAAGTTCACAATCTTTATTATACACTTATTGTTTATGCATGTTCATGTATGAATGATATGCTTCAATAAAAATTAAAAATTAAAAAAATTAATTGGGGTATTAAAAAATGAAAAATATCATACAATTTTTTGATGTTTTGCCTTTTCATCACTGTAATAGGTTTTGCCCTGTATGTACAGTGGAAAGACAATCTCTTCCATTTCTTCCTCAGTGTCTACATTCTTTTTTTTTTTAATATGTCTTCAAAAAAGTTTTAGATCACAGTAAAGTCACATATACAATATAGGGGACTCCCATATACCCAACATCCCTGGTACCTCTTTTTAAAAAGGGGGGGGGGGGGGGAGTTATAAGGATTCCAGTTGTATAGATGTATAAATCAGGAATCAGGAGAGGAAATGGCCGGGTATATTTGCTAATCATTGCCTTCTTAGTTGAAGAATAAACAGTAAAAAATTGCTGAGTTTATCTAACTACCAATTCACTGCTGTCCTTTCACTGGTGAAGACAGTTGTGAATCTTGAACACCAGTCTCCAGTGCCATTACTTTAGCTGGAGAGAATGATTCCTGGCATGTGTATTTATGCTGATATCTGGATATACATATCGCAATGATTAGAGTGGTTAATTGCTAACATAAACTGAAGAGATTCCAGGGTTCCTTCAGGGGAAATCAAATGAATCTGAATACAGACAAACTATATATTAGTGGTACTCATCTGTGCTGCAGCTCACATGTCCACCATATTTTGAACAACACGTAAAACTTATTTTTACAACAACTGAGTAAATACCTTCGTCAGTAATATCTGTAAATGGACCATTGAGCTAAGTATATTTTGAAGTATGTAGTTTAATTTGGTACCAAGTGAGAGATAGATAGTGGCGTTAAGTACATACTAAGAAAAGAGTTTGTTAATGGGGATATATGGGAACTTTATTTTGTGAGTGTGAAAGAGTAGGATCAGGGCACTAATCACCGACATAGCATTAATATCCAATCAAGGGCTCTTGAAAAGGAACAGAGGTAGAGCTTAGAGATGAATGCAGAATTCACTTTTAGGGACTCAGTTCTATTCATTTCTCCAACCATTTTTGTATCAACAAATGTTACTGAGTGCGGTCACCCCTCGGGCTGAAGTGTGGTTTGCTGGCCTGGCGGGGGAGCAGCCGCGGCAGGCCAAGCCGCTGCCCCCATAATAGGGTGGTTGGTAGGGCCCACCGCCACCCCTGAAGGAAGCTCGGCATGGGCGCAGAGTGCCCTCGGGTCTCCCCTTCTCGGCAGCCATGCTTCCGCGGCCGCCCCTCCTCCCGGATGGTGCCACAGGATGCCTGTGGGGCGGCACCCTTCTTCTTCTTTCTCCCTGCGCAGGCGCAGGGCGGAAAATTCCAGTCTGCCCTTTTCCCCTCCCCCGACAGCAGCAACAGCCAGGCGTGGGCGGAAAATTCCAGTCTGCCCTTTTCCCCTCCCCCGACAGCAGCAACAGCCAGGCGTGGGCGGAAAATTCCAGTCTGCCCTTTTCCCCTCCCCCGATAGCAGCAACAGCCAGGTGTGGGCAGAAAAATCCAGTCTGCCCTTTTCCCTCCCCCTGACAGCAGCAACAGCCAGGCGTAGGCGGGAAACTCAAGTCTGCCCTCTACCCCAGCAACAGCAGCCACCAATCACTAAACCCTGCCCCTTTCCCCAGCAACAGCGACAGCCAATCCCTAATCACCACCCCTCCCCCATCCAGTACCGCCCACTGACCTTTCGCAGGCAACCAATCAGAACAGGGCGTGGCTTTGACCAATCAGCCTTCCCCAGCCCCTATAAAACTGTTGCCTCTCCCTCAATAAAGTGGACTTGCGTGTTTACCTTGTCTCCACGGTAGTTCTTCTGCCGTGCGCCCTCCAGTCCTGAGAGCCCCCGACAAGGGCCTGGCCTCCCTTGTCCCCAGTTCGTCGCCTGCTTCTCTGGGTGACCCCCTCGTCGCCGGCTTCGCTGGGCGACCCCGTCAGCCGAACCGCGCAACCCCTGTGAGACCGACCCCTCGTCTGCTGCCGGACCGACCCCTCGTCCCAAGCGGGACCGACCCCTCGTCCTGAGCTGGACCGATCCCTCGTCCGCAGCCAGACCCCACCTCTACCGACCGAGCAAGCCGCCGCAACTGAGCACTTAGTATGTACCAGGTGCACGTTGAACAGTTCTAAGAACTGCTTGAAAGGGAACCAGTCCCAGAGAGAAATATACTGACAGTAAATGGCTATAGTACTAAACCAAGGACTTGACCAAATACAAAGTATTCATAATGCACTGCTCCTTCCCAGTTCAATGTGTGTTATCTCTCAGCTTTACAGGACCCACTTGGGACACTAAGGGTGTCTTGTAACATTTAACTGCTGATGAGCCTTTGGCAGATATGACTTACCCTAATGGACTGAAGATGTATCAGCTGCTTTGAGTTACATCCAGAAAAGTGCCCTGGTCAATTACAAACCTGTAATTGGGCTTTTATCACGTTCTTTCTTCAAAGCAGGGGAGGCTATTGGAAAGAGATCAATTGGGTTTGAGGAAGTGCTAACACATATTTACGAATGAATAGAGGGACTGGTTTCTTTTAATATCTTCAAAAATCACTTGCTGGAATGAATTTGATATGGATAGGCCACAAGGGTTGTATTATTTATGGATAAGAGAGAGGAGTTTGTAGCAACCTCTAAGCCGATTGATTATATTGCCTCTATATTCTGAAGTGTTATATGGCCTGTTGCCTGAAGTTTTGCCCCTGTGTAGGGCATTTGAGAGAATTCCCCCAGAAAATGAATGAATATTTGTTCACTTTACTACAGGGTGTAGAACAATCCCAAATGCCACAACCATGACTGGCACCCAATAGAAAAAAAATCACAAAATTTGCAAACCTGAGTTCAGTGTATAAGTAATACCAAACAAATCATCTGCTCCTTTTCCAACTTTTGTCAACTTTGTCTTGAGACTATTTTACCCAATCTGAGCGAGCTGCTTATTAAGAATACTTGAAGAAATACTTAATCAAATAGGCTGCTAGGGTGGAGCAATATGGTCCATAAAAATAATATTTTATCCTGTATCAGGTATTTCCCATTGGTTCCGCTATAATATTACAGATAGTCTAGAAATACATTTATACAAAATGAAACAAAATAAAAAGTATAAATAACTGCGGGTGTAGTCTGGGCTCCCACATGTCACAGCCACCTCCTCTGTAGTGCTGAGTCTAGAGTAGACCAAGAGGGGCCAAGACCCTGACGAGGAATCAGGTTTAGCCCGATTTGGTGAAATTTTGGCAGAAATTAAGAAAACCATCCCTTTTGTTCTTTGACGTGGATAAATGTTCAGTGGGAAGATTAGAATTGACTGAAGAGGCTCCTGTTTTATTAGGGAGTACAGTCATGGCAGAGAGTCACACTGAGGTAGGAAATTCATTTGATATACCAGGAAGTCAACATTAAAAATGTAACTCATAAACTGTGCAGTAACCAATGTTTTATTAAAGTACAGATTGGCCAATGGTCTAATAAGGAATTGCCGTGAACAGTGTGGAGAATACATGCCTAGTAAAAATGCTGGAAACAATGTCCTGATTGAAGGTCAGCAGAAAAGGTTTTGCTGCCAAAATTGTGTAAATGAATATAAACAGCCGCATAGTATTGCATTGGGTGTGTACACCACAGTTTGTCCATTCCTCAGTTGGTGGATGCCTGGGCTGTTTCCGATTTTTGGCAATCATGCATGACGCTGCTGTGAGCCTCGGGCTGCAGATGTCCCTTCCTGTCTCAGCTCGTGGCTCTTCTGGGTGTATGCCTAGTGATGGCACTGCCTGGTCACATGGCAAATCTGTGTTCAGCTTCCTTGGGAACTTCCAGGGTTGTCCTCCACGGTGACTGTGCCGTTCCGCATTCCCACCAAGGGTGAGTGGGCTTCCAGTCTCTCCACATCTTCTCCAACATTTGCAGTTTTCCGATGTTTAAATAGCAGCCAATCTGGTGGGTGTGAATATCTCATTGTAGTTTTAATTCGCATTTTCCTGGTCTCTGATGCTATTGAGCATTTTTTTGAGCATTTCTTCGCCATTTGTGTTTCTTCTTTGGGCAGTTGTCTTTTCAGGTCTTTTGCCCAGTTTTTGGTCGGGTGATTTGTCTTTTTGTTATTGAGTTGTATGATCTCTGTAAATCATGGATTTTGAACCCTTATTGGATATCTGATTGCCTCATATTTTTCACATGGAGTCCTATGACATATTTTTATTTCTCCATCAGTTGATAGTCATTTGGTTATTTCTACTTCCTGGCTATTATGAGAGCTGCTGTTGTGATAAAAAAAAAAGATAATACAGGGAGTATTCTTAAACTCTGAAACTACAAAACAGATATGGTGAAGTGATGAGTGTGACAAACAAGCCTCTCCCCACACAATGCCAAATGTGTCTACATTCCTTAAGCCACTTTTCACTTTATCAGCCTTTCTTCATCTAGAGTTCAAACTGGAAATAATTTCATGAGCTAATCTGTGTTAAGTGCTATAGTTACTCCTTCCAAGAATATTTGCCTTTTATTTAAAGCCAGAACCTCCTGGCCAAATTAAATGATGTTCTATTGGTACTCTTCCAAGTGGCAGTGGCAGGCAGATAAGGAGATATATTTTAGGGGGATGGGAAAAGGGGTGTGTAAAGGAGGTGGAGAGTACCTTAATAGCATTCCTCAGAGCATATACCAGAGTTGCTTACCTTCACCATCTTTTGTTAAGTAATAACTGCACACCTAGCTGGGGGAATAAAAAATATGCACCAAGTTGATCTTGAAACTATCAATTAATTGTACTGTGGAAACTTGGTCTGATTTTGAAGGACCAAGAAAATCTGATGAAGTAAGAGATACAGGCAAGTAGACTCAGCAGAATCCATGGTGTAAACTCTAGCTTCTGGAGTCTGTATTCAGAAACACACCCTATCCACCCACTCCTCCCACATCAACAATGTCTTTCATCATTGTGGCACATTCATTGCATTTGGTGAATACATTTTGGAGCACTGCTGCAGTGCATGGATTATACTTTATATTGTAGTATACACTCTCCCCGATTACTTTCAGTAGATTATGGCAAGATCTATGTATCTTCAGAAAAACAATTTTAAAAATTTAAAAAAGAAAGATCATTCAAGTCCAACTGTGACACAAAGTTTGGATAAATCACTCTCTCCTTTTTATTTGTTTCATTGTCTATAGTGTATGAAGAAAATTCAAAGTGCCACAAAATTATAGTTAGATAAGGGAAGGTGAATTTATGAATGGATAGAAAACTAGTAAAATCCATTCTATACCCACAGAATGGTAATCAACTCCATTCTATCAGATGTGTTTCTATGGACAGGAATTACTTGCATTACTATCAGTTTTTATAAGCCCCCTTATATTTGCAGAGTTGTAAAATATCCTTAACAAAGACAAGAGCAAACCAAGACACTCTCTACATTTAGTCTTTCATAATTTTTCCTTACAATAGGTTAGATAATCTCTTAGTTTCCTTCAAATTCTAACATTCCCATTAGTTCCTACAAGCAGCAGAGGGAAAAGTAAAAAGAAGGAAAAGGGTAAAAGAGGCAATGAAGTGAGAAGTTTGAAAAAACTCACACACTGGTAATCTAGTCATGTCACCAATAACCTTCCACCTGTCTCACATTCCAGAATTGCATGCTTATTATTAATAGATACCATACTAGTTTAACCAGAAAGAGGAAAAAAACATAAATCATAAAGACTAAATTTATTATACCTGTGAATAAATGGCAAAGCCTTCATTGTACATTCTCTGGATACCAATGAAATACCATGATCCTTGGTTGAAGTAAAATTTGTTCTTGGCTAGACTGACAAGGGTAATTAATGCTTCTATAGAAAAGCCCTGATCCCAGTAACTTTATGTCACATGAAAGAAAATTCCCCTATCCACTCCTCCCTCATCTGCGATTAATATTGAGTTATGAATCACACAATGACAGTGCTGCAGATACAGGCAAAGTAGGGGCTGAGCTAACACAAAGCACACAGCCAGGACTGCAGGCAATATCACATGCGCCTTCCCAAAGCAGAGCTGAGCAGGACTTCTTTCATACGTAATGGTTCATGAGAAAGATGCCCCTGTTCTTCTGAGGGTATTGGTTATCTTAAGATCTCAGTGTTATTTAGCCACTTCCCTGCCCTTCCACACCTGCTTTTTCCCCTCTTACTCTCTCATCAAGACATATTGTTTAGAAACAAGCTTTAACCACTCTGACTACAAGAAACAATTATATGGAGTTCAAGCAGGAGTTATTTAAATTAGCATTTTAAAATTTGCTAGCATGTATTGAATATTTCCTCTGCCATCAGACACTTCACATTCATTATCTCAGTTTACCCACCCAACAAAACAAGGAGGTAAGCACTGATATTACCCCATCTTGCAGGCAAATATTTAGGCAAATAAGTAATTTGCCTAAATCCCATAGCTAGTAAATGGCAATGTCAGGGCTCAAATCTGGTTCTCACTGATACCAGATTCCACACTAGCAAGCATTATGCACATAGCCTCATCTCTACCGCTCTTGCTGAGTCCTAACCATACGCTGTGATCCTGCAGCCCTCAGAAAAATAATGGTAAACTTTAATAAACCCATCATGGTACACAGGACCAGACACTATTTCCAGGCTGTAGTAAACTTAGACCCAAAGAACACGCATGCAGGGAGAAAACTAAAATAGCACAGAAGAGATGTTGCTCTACCTCCTGCTGACTGGGACTATTTTCCCCTCAATCATCCTACCTCAGAGGAGAGAGGGAAGAATAATTTGCTTACATAAAGTTTGTTCCAGACAGTAGAATTTTTCCCTGAGCAGAATAATGAAATACTATGAAGCCTGAGAGTTCTCCAAAGACCATGTCTAGTAAATTGATTTCCATAATTCCCATTTTTAGAAACCCCCTTTATAAGAAATGCTTTCCTTTGTGGTAAGCATTGCCAGGCAATAAAAAAAGATCAGATCTTGGGAGTAAACAAACCTCTCCCATATCCTTTACTAAATGGGTAAATATTTGATTTCCTTGAATCCACTTGTTCATCTGTGAAATGGATAACTTGGAGCTCAAAAAAAGTTGGTTCCTTAAACTTCTCCTTTTAAATGCAAATTCACCTGAAATCACTAAGACGTTATTGCAATTTAGTTTACAAGATGTTTCTCCTCTTCAAAAGACCTTGGGAAAATGATTGTTTTGATAGAAAAAAAAGAGACTCAAAAATGAAAGAATGAGCATTAAAAAGAGAGGCAAGAAAGGTACCAAAGATACAGTTTTCCACATCACAAAATCACTTTGGAGGAGAATCTGTTCCTTCAAAGCCTGCATCACAGGTGGTAAGGAAAAGGGCTGGGGGAAAGGGCATTAATACAAAGGATTTGAAAATGCAGAAGGACACTAAAGTGTATGTTTACTATGTGGGCAAAAAATTCTTGTCTCTGATCATGCCATATCACCTTCAGGCTTTATACACATCTTGAACAGAACTGATTTCCAGGAGCACACAGAGCCATAGGGCAATATTATATTTAAATAGTCATCACTGTATCTTTAAATGGTACAAAATGGAGATGCTGTGTTCATATTTCATTTTGTTTTTCATTTACACAAAAGATACCTGGCATGTCATCAACCTACTAGCAGAAGAATACAGCTGTGAGCCAACGGACTAACTACTGGTGTATGAGTATTTAGGGTATAACAAACAAACAAACAATAAAGGAATCATCATCTATCATTGCCCCTTCTAGTTCACTTTGTCACCAACATCACTCCCCAGGACATATACTCATAGCCAGTGTTTTTTATTTAACTGAATAAAGGAGGCATACCCAAACTATGTATATGATGGTGTACAATTCATTTCTTTTAATTAACGCTGGTGTGTTGAATTGTTAATTAAGGCTGGTGTCTTGAATTGTTGGACTCCCAGGGATTCCCTAAGGCCCACCCTGTCACTAGCTCCATATCATTTCTTTTCTACTGCTCAGTGTCTTTTTTCCCTGATACCCATATTGCAAAGAAATTTAAAAATCATTATAATGGATGAGTCTATTTGTTTGTACTTCAAAAGCTTCTAGAAACAAAGCCTATAGAGAAAGAACATTACTAGGATTATTCCACATTTAACTAAGAGACCCATGGACTTCCAACTGAGAAAAACTGCCTAAATATCACAATGAATATTTATTAAGTGCTCATAGGTGTGATAATGCTGAGCTTTTGTTATTTCAGCTGGCAGTCTCAACTTCAGACCAAAACAAAGTCATCTTTTTTTGAGGAAAAAAGCACAGAGATGAAAGTCAAAAGACCAAGATTCTGCTCCTGAGTCTGATACATTCTATTTGACCCCTGCCACCCCACCCCTACCCCCCCACCCCCCCACCCCCATCCCCCGCCGCCGCCAGGTTTTTACTTTATGAGCAGGTTTACCTGGCTGCTTCAAAAGCTTATGGTGAAAATCAAGAATGATCATGTATAGAAAAGCATTTTATCATGTACATATTAAATAAGTGTTAAAATGTACATGGGACCAATTTGGTAACAGACAAATACATCCTGAAACCCTGATGAAACTAAGGAAATTACAATGATAGCCATGATTCCTCCCATTTTATAAAATGTGCCACAACAATAGGGACAAATACATATTTAAATAAAGCTTCCTTGGGAAGTGGATTTGGTCCGATGGATGGGGCATCCGCCTACCACAAGGGAAGTCCCCGGTTCAAACCCCGGACCTCCTTGACCCGTGTGGAGCTGGCCCATGCACAGTGCTGATGCGCGCAAGGAGTGCTGTGCCACTCAGGGGTGTCCCCCGCATAGGGGAGGCCCACACGCAAGGAGTGTGCCCCGTAAGGAGAGCCACCCAGTGTGAAAGAAAGTGCAGCCTGCCCAGGAATGGCACCGCAAACACGGAGAGCTGACACAACAAGATGACTCAACAAAAGAAACACAGATTCCGGTGCCGCTGATAAGGATAAAAGCAGTCACAGAAGAACACACAGCAAATGGACACAGAGAGCAGATAGCTGGGGGAGGGGGAGAAAGGGGAGAGAAATAAATAAATAATAAATCTTTAATTAAAAATTAATAAATAAATAAGGCTTTCAGGATCTGGGTGGTCAGTTATGCTCACTCACTAGCGAAGTGTCTCACTCCCCTATCTTAATATCTTAATACCATGGCTCCAATAGACACCTCAGCAAAGTTATGCATTATTACATATAATTCTTCCATATTGCTTATGAACATTAGAACTGGAAGATCAAAATTATTCATGTCATAGAGCTGAAGTTTAGTGACAGCTGTAGTTAGCAGACAATGCCAAATCCTTTCTAGTACTTCGGTAGGTCTAACACCCCCTTTCCATCTCACAAGTGTGGCATCAGTGCAGGAGTACTGTGGGCACAGTGTATTTTAGTGTTCCACCTTCAACTTTCCAAGGTAGGAAGCATAGAAAATATGTTAAAACTTTTGAAAGCAAATAAAACTACAATAACTGTGGTCTCAAACAGTGGGGCGTCTGAGGGCTCTTCAGACATTGAGACACTATAAGCAGGGCAGACACACTCAGGAATTCAACACTACCAAAGTAATAGGCCTTACTTTGGAATTTATGCTCCCCAAAATGTAGCATTTTAAATACAAAAATTTAACCAAAATATAAAACTGTAAAATGCTGAGATTTTTGAGTATTTTAATATACTTCTACCAACAATGACACTTCAATCACTCCATTTCTACCCAACTGATATTCTCCATGCTGTATATACAAATTATTGGTACATATTACCATTGCACCATCATTTTTTCACCTCTGGCATAGACTCCCCTTAAAATGTCTATGCAGTTCTCAGTGATTATTGATTCTCTCCTCATTCAACCTAATACACGGCAATGGGTTCCATAAGCTATGTCAGTACTATGAGGCCCTATCCCTAGTCATACTTAATTGATCCAGAGTGGACATGTACCCCAAAATTCACTCCCAGAAATTTATACTTCTAAGCTGAGAGGCACAAAAACTGGGAATTACTTTGAGCTTGGTCTTTGTGCTGTGGAGAAGTGATTCATTAACTGAAGTCTCTAGAGCTTCTCCGGAACCTACTCTTCCCAATTTTTATTGTTCAACTCTTGCTTGGAATCTGGAAGATAGTCTAGCATATGTCCAATGAATCCCTGTTTAGCTTAAGTTATCTATAATTGACTTAGCTACTTGCAAACAAAACAATCTTAATATGAAAATTTGTATACACATTATTTCCTTGTTCAACATGGTAGAAAAAATTCTGTGCTGGCCCCCAAGATTCCTCCACCCTGTTCTGCACTCCCTATATAATCCCCCTGCCCTTGAGTGGAGGCAGAAACTGCCAGTATGATTACTCCTGTGATTGTTACTAATCTATTGACTTTTAACTCATCAAAAGGGAGATTATCTGAGTGGGATTGGCCTTATCAGGTGAGCCCTTAAAGGGAACTGGAAATTTCCTGAATTAATAGAGAATTGAAGCATCTACAAAGGGGGCCATGTGGCAAACAACTGTGGACAACCTCTAGCTTCTGAGAGCAGACCCTGGAAAAGAGTCAGCAAGAGAGTGGGGTCCTCATCCCTACAACCACAACAATCTTATATAGGCTTAAAAGAGGACCTCAAGCTCCGTAAAAGATGCAGCCTTGTTGACACCTTAATTTTAACCTTATGAAAACCTGAACGTAAGACCCAGTTAACCAATGAACAGATCCTTGACCCATAAAATCTGTGAGATAATAAATTTGTGTTGTTTTAAACCACTAAGTTTGTGGTAATTTATTATGTAGCAATAGAAAATCCAATATAGTCAACCAACATTTTGACTGAGATAACTTGTTGTTTCTTTCTCTGCAATTATTTGAAATTTGTTTACAGCCGTTGGTGGCTATATACAAGAACAATCTCTTTCTCTCTGATTCCTCTTTTATTTCCCCTTCTTCCATATCTCTCATTAACATTTCCTTCCACACTTAATCCAGTATTCCTGAGAGTTTGGACCAGTCAGTCAGGGTGAGAAGATGAAACCAACTATGATTCAGGACCTTGGAGAGCACCCTATGCACTGCAAGCCTATCTCTTTCTCCACACCTGTGCTCTCCACATTGCCTAATTGACCATAGCTCGCTCATGCACCTGAGTTCTTCTTATATCATATTCTCTCTCCTGAGTACCTACAATAAGTAACCAGTGAAAGAATAAGAGTGCTACACAGGTTAATGTCTGCTCTTCATCATTGACAACCATCTTGTCCAGGATATTTTCTATACTACACTAGTCTGCTATGCTCACCCTTCTCAGACATTATCTCCTACAGTATTTCCATACATAATACAGATAATATAAAGTTACCTTAATTTTTCCCATAGAAAGCTCTGTTCTTTCCTAACATGGTTATGAATATCTTCTTAAAGGAAGGAACTATATTCTGTATATTGGTATAGTCTCCAGCAGAGTTTAGTAAGTCCTTATTGATTGGTAGAGGCACATATATCATCATAATCAACTATATTACTGGAGAAAACACTAAATAAATTTGACGACAAAGTACCTCAAACCCTGCTGTGCACGTCCTGTAAAGTCCCCTCCCCTTGAGTGTGAGCAGAATATGTGACTAAGAGGGAATTGTAACACTACAACTTAATGACAAATTTATAGGCCCAAGTTTAAATAAAATAAGGATTGAATTTGAGCAACTGAGAAAATAAAGTTCTTAGACACTGACTAGGTCTATGCCCCTACTTTCTCAAACATCAAAATGATATGAGAGGGAAGTGGATTTGGCTCAATGGATAGAGCATCCACCTACCACATGGGAGGTCCAGGGTTCAAACCCAGGGCCTCCTGAACTGTGTGGTGAGCTGGCCCACGCGCAGTGTTGATGCACACAAGGAGTGCTGTACCACGCAGGGTGTCCCCCACATAGGGGAGTCCCATGTACAAGGAGTGTGCCCTGTAAGAAGAGCCACCCAGCGCAAAAGAAAGTACAGCCTGCCCAAGAATGGCGCTGCACACACGAGAGCTGACACAACAAGATGATGCACCAAAAAAAGAAACACAGATTCCCAGTGCTGCTGATAAGGATAGAAGTGGTCACAGAAGAACACATAGTGAATGGACACAGAGAGCAGACAACTGGTTGGGGAGTGAGGTAAAAGGAGAGAAATAAATAAATAAATAAATAAATAAATAAATAAATAAATAAATAAATCTTTAAAAATAATAATAATATGAGAGCCACAGAGATAAAGGGTTACATCAGGGTAAACAAAGCTCCCTGAAGTCCCTCTACTGTTTTTCATAGACAGGTGTTGGCCACGGTCAGCATGGAGGAAAGAACCAGTGAAGTCACAGAGTATCCAAAACAAGGGATCTCCCGAGGATTATCTAGTCCCTATGGGGATAGTCATGTAAGTACCCAGAAAAACTTAGTGCTTCCATGTAGGGTGTTTTAGTTTGTCAAAGGGCTGCCAATGAAAAATACCAAAAATGGGTTGGCTTTTATAATGGAAAAATTATTGGGGTAAAAGTTTACATTACTGAGGCCATGAAATGTCCAAAGTCAAGGCACCATTAGAGATGCTTTCTCACCAAAGTCAGCTACTGAAAAGATGGCTGCCAATCGCTGCCTTCCCCTCCAAAGTCTACCATCTCCCAGAGCTCAGCTGTGGGCAATCAGGCATAGAGTTTTTTTCTTTTGGGTTCCCCTCTATCAGTCTCAGCTGTTCTACTTTCTTCCTGAGTTCAACTGTGAGCTATCAGGCATATGGCTCATCTCTCACAGGACCTTGGCTCCTTGAGCCTCTCAGGGCTTCTGTTTCTCTGAAGGTCTCTCTCTCACATGGCAGATTAATATAATAGGGTGGCTCACTTTTCCTGTATCTCAGTTTATATCAGACCCAACAAGAGGGTGGAGACTCAACCTGAACCATGCCTCACTGATGTAGTCCAATCAAAAGCCCTAATGCAATCTTATCAAGTAATCTAATCAAAAGCCCTTCAACTGAATTTAATGCAATCAAAGGGTACCATACCCATAGGAATAGATTAGTTTAAGGACATAATTTTTTTTCTTTTGGGATTCATAAAATAACTTCAAACTGTCGCATAGGGCAATGATTATGTTTCTTAGCAAGTGGTGGTACTCAGACTCATTGTAAGCGTTCTGGACACTGAAATTCTTGCTTATGCAATCTCTCTATTTTTGAAACTGCATCCAGGAGTTAGGCAACTCCTTTCATCTGACTCTGCATTCTCTACATTACATAAGCTTGGAATTTTCTATTTTTGTCAACAAAGGGGCTTTCTGAGGTAGGCATGGCCATAATCTAGTGCACATTTAGGGAGGTCAGTCCTTTTGTTACTATACCATCTTGTAGAGACTGAGCATAAGGAAATAAGTGAAACATTGCCTTCAGCATAAATTCACACATTTAAATATACTTATAATACAACATGAAAAGTGATGCAATGAAAATGTGAACAAATTTCTTTGGTAGAAAAGAGACAAAGGGAACTAACTCTCCCTGGGGAAGGGTCTACGGAGGAAAATAAATGTCAGAAAAAATTGGAAAAGTATACAAATGAAAGTTTTTAAAGTTATGTATTTGTACAAACAATACCAAACAGAAAACAAAAATGTAAAAATCCTGACCTGAAACATTTACTATGAGGAGAAAATCCAGAGCTTAGTAAAAAGATGGCACATGCCAAGGACATAATCAAACCACCAAGATCCAAAAGTTTGGGGTTAGATGACATTGTATATCTTTCCCCAGACTATTTTCAATACTTTCTGCTCTGCAGGGGCAACTTTGAGGGCTGCTTTATTTGTATGTCGGTCTCCAGTGACACTGATCCAGACACCAACACAGAATTGCAAAGAGAGCCACACTGAGTCATTGCTGGCAAAAGAGAATACCAACAAAGACACAATGGAAACCATGATGTGCAGGAAGTGTGTAGGTGTAGGTGTGTGGGAAAGGATGTCAATACTATGAGTCAGTGCCTGGGAACAGGTGGGGGTGAGCCTGCATGCAGAGAAGACAGAGGCAGAGAGCCCAATGTGAAAATGAATGGAAGGGAAACCAAATGAAGCACATTTGCTAGTTTATAAGATATAGACGGAAGGAAGAGAAAGAGAAACAGGAAGACTCCAAGAAGTAGTTGGTGGCAGAGACTCAAAGACAGAGAAAGAGGTAGAGATGTCAAGGCAGAGATAAAGAAATTCCCCACAATGCCAGCTCAGTGGGACAAAACCCCACTCTTATCCTCTGGATTTCATGAAACTGTCCATTTAGCATGTTCTATAGAACATCATGCCCTAGAAATATTTTCCTTTTTTTTTTCAGGACAAGAAATTTTCTCTGCTTTCTCCCCTTCCACCTAACCTCCTTCCCTTTCTCTCCATTTTGAAGTTTCAGCAGAATTTATCTATATATTGAAAGCACATGTAACAAGAAACCTATTATTATAACTCTAATATTTCTGAAGAATTTCATGCTTTTCTGAGAAGGAATTGGAAATTTCAGAAGGGAAATGTTTAACCAATTCTTGAAAAGTAACTTCTGTCACCTGGGAAGAGAGGCACATTGATTATATTCTTGCAATCAAGCCCAATACCTACCTATTAGGCTAGCCAAGGTCTAGGCAGGCAGTATCTGTGGCTATATTTAGCTAAGAGCCAAATTCCATTTTGCACTCCAGTTCAGACTATAAAGCCAAAGAGGAACGTAACAGCAGCACCATCAGGATGGTTGAAAGCAGCCATGGGTATGCTGTGAACAGATGTAAGAATCCTATCTAGCCTTTGAAGACCTGCCAGAGAGGAGGTAAAGGCAAAGCAGTATGCCTTCTTGCTAAATGGAAGAAACTTCCAATAGAAGGAGAGAAGGAAAACAAAAATAGCATAATAACTTCTCTCTCTCTCTCTCTCTCTCTCTCTCTCTCTCTATCTCTCTCTCTCTCTCTCTCCACCCATATATCCTTCTAATTTCTGTCTCCTTGTCAGAAATGTGTATCTGTTTTCTCCAAATATTGCAAAATCATAATTTTAATCTTCCAATTGCATGGACCTATTTACAAATGTATTTTAGACCAATCTTCTACTTCAGTGGAATCTCATCAAATAGAAAACAAAAATAGGCCCATAAAAATGAAAAGATTTCTTCAATTTGTCACTAGATTTATGAAAACACATACCCTAATACTTCTCTGAGATAATGAGGTCAAAGCTGCAGGAGAGGTTCAGGAGCCCGGGCTGATCCCTAAGTGGGTAAAATAATCACAAGAGTTTTCTAAAATATCATATCCCATGGTGAAACCAGAACTAAGAACCAATGAAGCAAAACCTCAACTCAATAGAGCTGGAAAGAGCAGAAACCATATAGGAAGAAATAGAAGAAATACAGTGGACTAAATCCTGAGAAGACATCCTGGGTGCTTGAGAGGGCTCCAAGGCCTTAGTGTAGGACTCCTGCCTCTTGATCTTTCTGAGAACAGGGACCTCTAGGAATGAGGGCCAAGTGACACAGAATCCTGATCAGTGATTTACAACTGCTAGAACTCTTTCAGTGTCCAAAACTCACAATTTTGCCAGTCAACCCAATCCATTGATGGACAACACTGGTTACCAGAAAAGATCATTGGAAATGTTGTGTCAGGAAGTTCTGACTTTTCTCTATCTCTCCATTAGTTCTTATATTTATCTTTCTACAGGAGCAGGCTCCTCCCATACTTCTTAATTTTCTTCCTCCAACCTAATTAAGCCCATTGTATTACTCTTAGTCTTTTTCACAAGTGAACTCTTGCTGAGCTTTTACATTCTTTGACTACTTTCTCATATGTCTGATATTTCCTTTATAATAATTTTGATGATCTTCTTGCCATTTTCAATGGGCAGTCTAAGGCTGCAGGTGCTCTCATGCAGCCACATGGGTTTCTAACTAGATCTCCTTATCCTTCTCATCAAAGTTATTTATAATTATATTTAGAACTTTATTTTTCAAGTGCTCCAATACTTTGGGCCATAGAATAGACTACTATTGAAGCAGGGATAACATTGTGTCACACTGAAAAGCACACCACAGATCCTGAGGTGCACTGAGGGCATGAATTGATGGTCAAATAATTAGTACAATACACTTTTCCTTCTATTGTAGCTCTTCAGGAGAGTTACTGCGCAGAACTGGAGAACAACAGCACCACATGACAAGTGGATGCTGAGCTGAGCCCAGTCCCTGGCTAAGTAATTTGCTTCTGCTCACTAGACTTTCAAGATCAGTGATTCTCATTTTTGCTTCAACAAAACCACAAATATCAACAAGTCATGAATATTTGGGTGGCTTTAGATTTGTTAAAATCACATATGCTAAATCCATAAATGTTAATGGTTTATAGCAGGGATCAAAACACATGTGCTTTTAGGGGCCAGGCAGGAGCCATAAATAAGAAACTCAAGAAGTAGGCAAGATGATACTAAATGGTAAAGACTATTTAATTGGCAAGGAACTTTAATTATAATCACAGCAAACACTGATATAGCACTTACGTACCAGGAACAATTCGAAGTGCTTTATAAGTATTTATTCTTTTAACTCTCAAAATGATACTGTGAAGTAGCTGCCCTTAATTTTCCCTAATTTAAAGATAGGAAAACTGACCAACAAAAGTTTAAGTTACAAGTATATCCCCCTTATAATGGTGAATGGGGTGGCATCTTTTACTCAAGTCCAACTAATTGTTACCATGTTAGATTAAGAATCCAATGCTATCAGGTCTTCTGATTTTTCAAGAGAAAATAAGAATTCAAATTTGCATATGAAATCTTAGTTTTACATTGTGGCTCATGATATTTAAACCCTTTACTTGCCTATCATTACTATTTCATTGTCCTATTAATCAAATGTGGCGATATATTAGGCTTCATTTTTGAAAATGTTTTGGATCACAGAGGGGTACAACTATGGCAGGAGAGGAGCATTGGTGTGGCAAGCATGGGAGGGAGTTCACCTGGGCATGCATATAGGGTATATTGATATGTTTGGATGTTCATTTGGAGTTGCCAGTGGGTAAAGATTCACACAACAAGTGAGGGAGTGTTGGGTTCCCATCCTGGGGAGCGCTGCCTCATTCTGGAACAGCAGCAATCCCTCAAGTGCAAGGGCAATGACCAGTGAAGGAGAATGGTCCAACGATGGGCCCTTGACACTGACGACTATGCTTATGAGCCTGTTGTGCCTGATATTTCAACTTGGCCTAGTGTTGCAGGATGCCTAAGGGTTATCTCCTGAGAGCCTCTGTGTTGCTCAAATGTGGCCATTCTCTAAGCCAAACTCAGCATATAAATGCATTACCTTCCCTCCATCATGGAACATGACTCCCAGTCTTCTGGTGCTAAGGGATTATTACCAAGCAACAGCTGGTGATGCAACTAGAAAAAGACATTGAATATAAGGGGGAAGTGGTAAAGACAAATGAGTTTATATAGCTAAGAGACTTCAAAATGAGTTGGGAGGTCATCAGAGGGGTCGCTCTTACACAGGTCTCAGCAGGATCTCAGAGATAGCCAAAGTAGATACAACCCCAGATAGTGGTCCTCCTGAGGGCTACAGCAACACCCAGTTCCTATGGTCATGACATATCACTCCAGAGTTTGGTGCCTTGCCAGTGGGCCCTACTTTGGAATTTATGCTCCTGAGTGTGATGGAATTGGACTCAGATGTGACTTCTCTACACATGCCTCTTCTGTCACTTTTATTGAACCCGTGGTTGGTGCTGGGATTGGTGTATGTACAGGAGACTTGAATCTGAGCTGTCCATATGCCAGCTGGGCCCTGAGCTTCAGCAGTGTTGCAGCACCTATTCTCTAGTTGTTGAACTTACCCAGGTCAGCTGACAAGAAGGTGAGGGTGCACAACTTCCATACCAAGGAACCAAGAGAAGTCTACAGCTGCAGGCCTGAGAGTCCCATCCGTGGGACAGAAGCACCCTCTCAATTGAAAGGTGGAGTGGGCATTGCCATCCCAGGGTCCTCAGGATGGAGGAATAAAATATGGATTAGAGTGGACTTACTGGTATTCTACTATAAAATTATTGTGACTCTAGCAATGGAAGAAATTATATCATTGATGTAGAGACAGTGGCCACAGGAGTTGCTGAAGGCAGGGAGAGGGAAAAGGAGGTGTGATATGGGGGCATTTTGGGGGCTTGGAGTTGTCCTGAATGATATTGCAGGGACAGATGAAGGACATTATACATTCTGCCATAACCCACTGATTGGACTGGGAGAAATTGTAAACTGCAATGTAAACTATAATCCATGCTGTGTAACATCGCTCCAAAATGTATTCATCAATTGCAATGAATGTACCACACTAATGAACAAAGTTGTTGATGTGGGAAAAGTGGGCAGTGTGGGGAGTGGGGCATATGAGAACCTCCTATATTTTTTAATGTAACATTTTGTGTGATCTATGTATCTTTTAAAAATAAATAAAAAATATATTTTAAAAAAAAGGAGAAGAAGAAGAAGAAAAGAAAGCCTTTACATGGTCAAACATGCCCTGTAATCAGTCCACAGGACACTAGTTGTGTTTGTGGCATATAGTATACTTTAATAAGGGACTTTTCCACAGGAATGCTCTTTCTTCAGTTAGTGATTTCTCTATTCTCTTTTGGGAAAAGTCTTAGGAGTGAAAGGGTTAAGGATTCTTTATAAATGAATGAATGGAAGGAAAGAAGGAACAAACGAACAAAGGAAGGGAGGGAATTCTGGGCCATAAAACCTTTGAGTAGATCTACACACCACACTGCTGTTTTAAAAAACACAGATTCTGGGAAGTGGATGCAGCTCAAGCATTGGGCACCCACCTGCCACACGGGAGGCCCTGGTTCCCAGTGCCTCCTAAAAAAGATGAGCAGGACAGCAAGCTGGCACAGTAAGTTGCTGCAACAAAATAATGCAACAATATGATGCAATGAAGAGACACAACAAAGAAACACAGTGAGAGACACAAGTGGGAACAGAGGTGGCTCAAATCATTGGGCACCTCCCTCCCACATGAGAGGTCCCTGGTTCACTTCCCAGTGCCTCCTTAAAAGAAGATGAACACACAACGAACAGACACAGAGAGCAGAGATTGAGTGCAAACAAAAAAGGAGGGGAGAAATAAATAAAAATACATTTAAAAAGAAACAAAAAAATGCTTCAGAATTTCAGAATGGTGCAAAAGACTATAGTAAAGAGAGGTTGATCCAATGGATAGGAAGCATTTTCTATAACTAAGCTTTTCAAATTCTTCTTTGAATCTTCTACAATCCAAGTGTACTACAACCACGTTCTTTGATCCACTCCAAAAGAGGCGGTACTAAAACCACAGTACTGCTGTTTAGTCTGCCTACAATTCTAGTCCACTTAACCCCAGAAAATTCTTCTTCAACCATCCCAGAATTCTAACTACATACACAAAAGTTCCTTCTGGGTATCTTCACTACCTTCCAGAGAAGATAATAATCCTAAGGAAGAGGATATAATGTAAGCATAAGTAATGTCAATCTTTTAATGATAAGATAATTAAAGCCTAGAGAGACAAAGAAAATTATGCAAGAGGTTATTCTGGTAGGCAATCTATGAGACTCATTTCCAGTGTTCTGTCAGATGATCAATTATTTTAGTATTTCATCAACTTCTAGGAGAATTTTAGTGTATTCTGAACATAAATAATGCAAAACACAGGTAATTTCTGATTCTTAATTTGTTTATTTTTTGCTTAGGGCTGGCAGTATCCCTTTTTCTTCTTTCCTGGTTAACCGCTCCTTATTACTCCAAAACAAAGCAGTAGTACTTCCAGGAAGCCTTCCTCAACACCTTTTCCTCACATGCTATTCAACTGCAGTGTTGTTCGTTTGTGCTTTTATTTTTATCAGTGTTCTCATCACACTGTATTGTAATGTCTCTTTGGTGTTTGCCCCGCTCCCCTCAACTCCTGTCCCTTGAGGACAATGACCGGCTGTAGTGGTTTGAAGCTGTAATACCTCAGAAAAAAATGTTCTTTAATCAAATGCATTCTGTGAGTGTGAAAACATTGTAAGTAGTAACTTTTGATGTAGTTGCTTCAGTTAAAGTGTGGCCTAGCCCAATCAGGATGGGTCTTAATCCTGTTACTGGAGTCCTTTATAAGCAGAATCAAATTCAGACACACAGAGAGAAAGCCACAGGAAGCAAGAAGCTGAACACCAAGGAACTGAGAAGAGAAGGAAAAGACCAGGACATGCCACCACGTGACAAGCTGAGGATCCTAGCCCCAGAACACCAGTCTTTGGGGAGAAGACATAGCCTGGATAATGCCTTAATTTGGACCCCTTTTCTAAATTCAAAACCATGAGCAAATAAGTTGCTATTGCATAACTTGACCCATTTAATGGTATTTGCATGAGGAGCATAGGGAAAATGACTGGCCTTTTTATTATTGTGAACCTAGGACCCAGCTAGTTACTGGTAAACACATAGTGAGATGTCAGTAAAGCTAGTTAATGGATGGATGAGTAGGTGCCCCCTATGCACTTTGGGAGACACAATGGACATCAGGCTGCAAAATGTCTGATGCTTAACTCTGATTCAGGAAAAAAAAAAGACAGAGGAAAAAGGACTTCCTTTGTGACCTTATCCTTTGAGGGAGGTGAAAAAGTGAATCTCTGTTCCTAGGAAATTTCTTTCTATGATAATAGTTCTTTAGGAAAGTGTGATTAGTTTATCAAGGATGTCTCATTGAATACATGTAATACTCATTGATTTTTCTGGAAAATTTTTTCTGCTTCAACATGGACTCTGGTAGAGGTATAAATGACAGGGATTGGATCTCTGAATTAAAAGAGGATCATCTAGATTTGGTCTTCCTATATGGTAAAGATTAGAACTCGACTTGCTTACCTTCTAAGAATCAGCTATTGGAGAGTCAGAAACCTGTACTATGTTAGTTTAATGGTGCTTTGAATCATGTGTGTGTATGTCTGCATGATTTCTTTTCTTGTTTCTCTTATTCATCCCTGGGTTCTTTTTTTTTTTTTTAATATTTATTTATTTTCTCTCCCCTCTCCCCCCCACCCGGTTGTCTGTTCTCTGTGTCTATTTGCTGCGTCTTGTTTCTTTGTCCGCTTCTGTTGTCATCAGTGGCACGGGAAGTGTGGGCGGCGCCATTCCTGGGCAGGCTGCACTTTCTTTTGTGCTGGGCGGCTCTCCTTACCTGGCGCACTCCTTGCGCGTGGGGCTCCCCTGCGCGGGGGATACCCAGGGCACTCCTTGTGCGCATCAGCACTGCGCATGGGCCAGCTCCACACGGGTCAAGGAGGCCCGGGGTTTGAACCGCGGACCTCCCATATGGTAGACAGATGCCCTAACGACTGGGCCAAGTCCGTTTCCCTCCCTGGGTTCTTTAGCAAAGTTCTTTTTCTAAAATTCATCCAATCTCAGCTGTATAAAATCAAAGAAAAATAATTTTATAATGCTTGTGTCATAAAGAAATGGAGAAGAACAATATCTGCAGGGGTTAAAAAAAGAACACAAAGGGCCATCTACCTATCCCTTGAACAATAAGAAAAGACAAGTTTAATAAGGAAGATAAAAATGAGTTTTCTCATACACCTCCTAAATATGTCTTGTATTTAGAACTTTCCATCCTCATGACCACAACTTTGATTCAGAACCTCATCTTTTCAAATTTGGGTCATTTCATTATATTCTCTGGGTCTTCCAGATTCCAAATCTTACCCTTCACATCCTCACATCTTCTGGTCCATCCACCATTCTCTGGAGTAATTGCAATGAAAAATTATTTTGTTCCTAATCAAGGTAAGCTTTAGTGACTTTATGGGGCTTAAAATCCTCCAGAATTTTCTGTGAGGCTAGTATTACTTTGATAAGTAAACTAGACCAAAATATAAAAAATACAGACCAATATCCCTTGTAAATATAGATGCAAAAGTCCTCAACATAATACTAGCAAACTGAATCCAACAACATATAAATAGGATTATACACCACAAAGAAGATGTATTTATCCTAAAAATGCAAGGTTGGTTCAACATATAAAAATCAATCAATACATCATATTAATAAAACAAAGAACTAAAACCGCTTGATCTCTCAACAGGCACAGAAAAAGCACTTGATAAAATCCAATAACATTTCATTGCAAAACCACTTAAGAAAGTAGGAATATAAGGAAACTTCTTCAACTTTACAAAGGACATCTATGAAAATCTCACAGCTGACATTATGCTTAATGATGAAAGACTGCATGATTTCCACCTAAGATCAGAAACAAGACAAGGGTGTCCACTCTCATCACTTCTATTCACCTTTGTACTGGAGGTTCTAGCCTGGGAAATTAGGTAAGAAAAGTAAATAAAAGACATTCAGATTGGAAAGGAAGAAGTAAAAGCATTATGTTTGAGGTTGACATTATCGTGTGTGTGTGTGTGTGTGTGTGTGTGTATAAGCCTAAGGAAGAAAAAAATCTATTAGAACCAATACACTATTTAATCTAGGTGGTCAGATCCAACATCGATATGCAATGATCAATTTTATTTCTATTCTCCAACAATAAACAATCTGAAAGTGATATTAAGAAAACAATTCTATTTACAATATCATGAAAAGGAATAAAATACTTAGGAACAAAAGGAACAAAGGAAGTGTATGATTGTATGATTTGTACACCAAAAATACAAAACATTGTTGAAAGAAATTAAAGTATAACTAAATAAATGTAAAAGGCATTCCATGCTCATAGATTAGAAGACTTAATACTGTTAAGATGACATTTCCTAAACTGATCTGCAGATTCAACACAATACCTCTAAAATACCAAAATGCCATTGATTGTACATTTTAGAGGGATTGTATACATTGTATGGATTATATGCCTTATTAATATATATCAATAAATTTTACTTTAAAAAATCACAGAAAGAATATCTCTAAAAATCCCAAGTGTCTTTTTTTGTAGAAATTATTAAGGCAATCCTAAAATTATAATGGAAATGTGATGAATGATCTTTTTAAAAAATTAAAATAAAATTGGAGGATTCACACTTCTGAATTCCAAAACTTACTACAGAATGACAGTAATCAAGACAGTGAGGTAATGGTATAAAGCTAAACATATAGATAGATGGAATAGAATTGAGAATACAGAATTATTATTATGTTCAATTTATTTTCAGTAAGGCCACCAAGACGACAAAAAGAGGAAGAATAGTCATCAACAAATGGCACTGAGACAACTGATATTCTTATGAAAAAGAATGAAAATTAAAACCCTACCTCACTCTAAATTAAAAAATTAATGCAAAATGTATTAAAGACCTAAATGTAAAAGAGAAAACTATAAAACTCAGGGGAACACACAGCCTTAAATATTAGATTATGCAAAGATTTCTTATATATGACACATAAAGCACAAGAAACAAAAGAAAACATAGAACAATTGGACTTAACAAAAATTAAAAGCATTTGTTCTTCAAAGAATACCATCAGAAAAGTGAAAAACCAACTCATAGAGTAGGTGAAAATATTTTCAAAACATATATCTGATAAGAGACCTATCCAGAATACATAAAGAATTAAAAAATAAAAGACAAGTAAGCCAATCCAAAATTGGAGAAAGGAATTGAATAAACATTTCCCCAAAGATGACACATAAATGACTAACAAGCACATTAAAAGAAACTCAAGATAATTAATCATCAGGGAAATACAAATAAAATTCACAATAAGATAACAACTACACACACACTAGGATTACTAAAATTTAAAAGACAGACAATAATATGTGTTGGCAAGATGTAGAGAGATTGGAACCTTTATGTATTGCTAATGAGAATGGAACACTGTGCAGCCAATAATTTTTGAGTCCTCAAAAAAGTAAATATAGAATTACCATATGACCCAGAAATTCCACTCTTTTATACTATACCTAAAAGAAATGAAAATAAAAATTGACACAAAACTTGTACACAAATATTCATAGCAGCATTGGTCATAGCAATTTGAGTTGGAAACAATTCAAATGCCCATACACTGATAAATGTACCAAAAAGATGTGGTATATACGTAAAGTAGAATACTATTCAGCCATAAAAAATAATGAAGTACAGATATATGCTACAGAATAGATGAACCTTGAAAATACTATGAGGGAAAGAAGCCAATTACAAAAGATCACATATTGCATTGTTCCATTTACATAAAATTTCCAGAATAGGCCAGTTCATGGAGACAAAGTAGATTAGCGCTTGTTAGGGTTTAGGAAGAAGGGGTAGTGGAGAGTGACTGCTAATGGGTACATGACTTCTTTTTGGGGAAATGAAAATGTTCTGAAATTAGATTGTGGTGATAGTTTCACAAATATGAATATACCAAAAACCACTGAGTTCATATTAAAGGTTAATTTTATGGTATGTTAATTATAGCTCAATAGAACCTGCTTTAAAGGAAAAGAAACCTCCATCCTATTCCCTTTTTCTATAAAATTAAGTAAGCGTAAGCTCCTTAGTTGGCCTTCTCTAACTTGACTTTACTTTTCCAACCTCATTTCTCACCATTTCAACATCCTCATCTGTTTTCTCCTGATTGAAAGTTCTCCCTTCCTACTCTGCCTGGAAATTCATACTTACCCTCTCACAGCAAGCTGAAAGATCACGTCATCTGTAGTCCTCCAATCAGCAGAGTTGATTATTTCCTAATTTATGCCCATGCTGTATATTTTACATATTTCTGAGCAATTAATTTTTTTCAAAGTTCTCTAGCAGTCAGACAAACAATGGGATAGTTCAAAGAGATTTTTTTAAACTCTACCATTTAAAAATTCTTGACATGTTAATAATTAAATAAAATGCAATGGTGTTTGGCATATGTTGAAATGGGCTGGAAATAATTAGTTGATAATGTCTTTGTGCCTTACTCACACAATAAGTATAGAAGGCATGGACTTTAATGGCAAGACTAGATATAAATAACTTTGTCAGAGACTACTTCATTTTAGGAATATCTCATAAACTTTGTGGAGAAAATGCACATTCCACTGAGCAGAAATCATTGTGTATAAGCTGAAAAAAGTTGAGAAGCTCAGAGAAAAATTGGCAAATGACCCATATATTTTCAAATGGTTTGTTCCATTATTGTCTCTTTGGTTTCTGCAGATGCTCTTAGTACATCCTGAACACATGGTTTTGCACATCTCTATATCTGCAAATAAATAGGTACTTCCTGATTTTAAAAAAATTTTAATATACTTTTAGAATTGTATTACACTGGGCTCATTTCCACTTTTGGGGAAATGGGTGTCAACTGCAATGCCTGAACACTTGGTTTGAGCACTGATTTGTGAAATGTATTCATTGTTTTCGTGTCACTGCATTTTTACATTTTGATATAATTTTGTTTTCCAATTTCAGGTAAATGATGAGAGATAACTTATATGAATATGTTTTTCAATTGTCTTATACTAAATGAAAGTGTTCCAAGATATAAATAAAAAGTCTCTTGTGTATCTGGATATATTGAAAATATGAACGGATTGATTAATTTTCTAGGAGCCACAAAGACTAGGAACAGTCATAAAACTAATTTATTTTGATGTGTTTTGGAAACAGGAATTCACCAAATGGTCAATCTACCAATTACTTATATACTATATATAGGTCATCTCAATTCCCCTTCCTTTCCAAGATATTACTGGCAGTGGGAATATAACTGTGCCATGAAATGAAGCATTTTAAATGCTATGTATTAGGCCCATACTGATGATAACTTACATTTATATTGAACTTGCAAGTTTAGAATCACATACATTATTTCATTTCATTCTCATAACAGCCTCTGAAATATTTCAAGTCTGATTTATCCCCATTTTGTAGGTAAAAATACTAAATTCAGGGAGAGTAAATGAGTGTTACAAGGTCAAAAACCCAGGTTTAGAGAACTATGGGAAGACAGTGGAGTAGGAAACTACAGGTATCAGACCTCACCAAAACAACTGACCTGGTAGGAACTATCTGAATCCAAATATTTTGAAATGCTGGCATCTGGGGGAACACTGTATAGCATCAGGGAGGAAAGAAAGGAAGAGGCTGGTAATTTGCACTAAAGACCAGGGACTTTCATCAGCCCTGCAGCAACCATCCCTCTTCTCCCAGACTTCTGACTGGCAGCAGTGAGGATTGCAGCTCAGGCTTTTGTCATAGATTGCTGGTGCCAGGGTGGGACATAAAGAACTAGTCCTCCAAACTCTAGGGATGTGCGTTCTGATCCCAGATCTCTACATTTGATGAACTACTTCAGATCACAGGGGGGTTGCTCAGAGGACTGCCACTGTTCTAATCTGCTTAGGGCAAAGCCAGGAGAGGAATATTAAGAAGTAACTATCCTCAAAACTATGGAAAAGAGTTAAAGAGTTTCATTAAACAGGCAAGTGCTCAATCAAGAAATCACGACTTCAAAAGCCTTAGAATTTCCTGGAGCTCTTGCTTGCCCCTTCCACTATCCTCCCAAACACAGGGTGGAGCCATTTCCATTCCCACTGTGGGTGTCTGGTCCAGTTCAGAGGGAGCAGAGTGATTCCTGTGTGCATACTGGGGTGGATGTATATAAGGTGAAAGTCTGAGAGAGTGAACCTGGGAATGTCTCAGGCTCACCCAGTCAGAGTTTGTCCTGAGAACAGAAGAGCCCTTTGCATATAGCTGGGACAGTGTGAGAAAAAATAACTCAAAATAGATTGAGGTAAAGGACTACCTGCCTTAAATCACTCTAAAGGCACTGAGGATGGGGAGGAGTTCTGTTCCAAATGGAATAAGGGAGACATTCACTCAAACGCCCATGGATGGAAAGCAGGGAAATCCTGAGGCCTCTAGTGAACACAGCCCCAGGATAAAAACAGACTCCCGGGCTCTGGCTCCAGGCAGGCTCAGATAAGACACTCCCCATTTGCCTCAGGTTAATCTACTTGAGGTAAGGGTTAAATTCTTACATAAAAAGAATTCAAAGAACAGAGTCTAAGAGATCTGTGGGACACCATCAAGTGTACCAGCATATGCAATAAGGGAGGTCCCAGAAGGAGAAGAAAGAAAGGGGCAGAAGGAATATTCAAATAAATAATGGCATAAAACTTCCCAAATTTAGTGAAATACATGAATATACACATTCAAGTAGCCCAATGAATCCCAAACAGGATAAATTAAAAAAGAACCATGCCCAGAGACATAGTAAACAAATTGTCTAAAGGGAAGGACAAAAGGACAAGGAGAGGGTTCTAAAAGCTGCAAGATGGTTGAGCATCCATTTCCCATGTACAAGGTCTTGGTCAATCTCCAGTATCTCCTAAAAAAAAATGCAAGTGCATAAAAAGTATGAAAAATTGATGTTTTGGACATACAATATACAAAGATATAATTTGTAGCAAGTACAAAAAAAGGTGGGGGATGGAGGGGTATGAGAACAATGTATATATATATTATTGAAGATAAGTTAGCATCAAAGAAAATAGGACTTTTATAGATTTAGATTCCTAAAGTTTATCCTCATATTAACCACAAAGAAAATCCATGAAGCACACAGACAGAAATACATGAGAAGTCTCTCAAAATGGTACAATACAAAAAGTCAAATAAATATATAAGTAGACATTAGTGGAAGAATTGAAGGTCAAAAAGAGGTCAAGATTTACAAACACAAATTACCAAAATGGCAAAAAGAAAGCCCTGCATTATCATTAGTTAGGGATTTTACATTTAAATGTAAATGGATCCTCAAGATTGGGGAATGAACAATGGACTAAAGTAGACATTATTATTCTATTATAGACTTATTATTCTAGCAATGGTAGAACTTTTATCATTGATATAGAGACAGAGGCCACGAGAGGTTCTCAGGGTAGGGAGGGAGAAGAAGGAATAGGTGTAATATTGGGGCATTTTTTGGAATGTTGGAGTTGTCCTTCATGATATTGCAAAAATGGATACAGGACATTATATATTTTATCATAATGTACAAAACCGTGCAGGATAGAGCATAAACTATAATATAAACTACAGTCCACATTTGGTGGCAGTGCTTTGGTATGTGTTCATCAGCTGTGACAAATGTACCATACTAATGAAAGATGTTGTTGGTGTGGGAGAGTGGGGGAGGTGGCGCATATGGAAATCCCTTATATTTTTTATGTAATATTTATGTAATCTAAAGCTTCTTTAAAAATTAAAGTTAAAAAATATAAATGGATTAAACTCTACACTCAAAAGGCAGTGACTGGCAGAATGGATAAAGTAGCATGATCCAACTAAGTGCTGCTTACAAGAAATTCACCTTAAATTGAAAGAAATAAGTACTTTGAAAATAAAAGGATGGAAAAAAATATATATACCATGCAAGTAGTAACCAAAAGATAGCTGGGTTAGCTATCCTAATAACAGATAAAATAAACTTTTAAGTCAAAAACTTTTATAAGGAATAAAGAGGGTCACTACATACTGGTAAAGAGATTAATCCAACAAGAAACATAATATAAAAATATATGGTCCTTCCAGCACAATGTCGAAGTATATGAAGCAAACATTAACAGATCTGAGTGGAGAAAGACACAGTTCTACATTAATAGTAGGGGATTTCAATATATCCATTGAATAATGGATAGAACATCTAGACAGAAGATCAATTATGGAAAAGAAGACTTGACTGATACTCCAAACCAGTTAGATCTAATACACACATATAATAGAAGACTTTACCCAATAGCAGCAGAATATACATTCTGCTCTAGAGCACATGATCATTCTCCAGGATAGACCATAAGGTAAGTGATAAAATAAGTCTCCTGCACTTTTAAGTATTTCAACCCACTGCCTTCTTGCCTGCATTGTTTCTGACGAGGCACTTAATCAAATTGGGACTCCCTTGTACATAATACATTGCATTTCTCTTACAGCTTTCAGAAATCTCTCCTTGTCTTTTGCATTCAATAGTTTGACTACCATGAGTCCAAGCATGTGTCTTCAAGATTATCCTGTTTGGTGTTTGTTTGGCATCTTGGAAGCCCATATTCACATCTTTTGGGAAGTTTTCTTCCATTGTCTTTTAATATTCCTTCGGCTGGTTTATCTTCCTTCTTCTTCCTCTGGGATTCCCATAATGTGGGAATAACAGTCCTGCTAATAACAAAAGTACAGGTTTAAGTGGTTAATTCAATATGTAAATTTTATATGATCATATTTGTGTGCCAAAACTATGAATCACTTCATAGTGCCTACAGACTTGATCACTTTTAGTGAAATTATTGTACTGGTTTCCTAAGGCTTCCATAACAAACCCCTACAATTTTAATGGCTTAAAACAGCAATAATTTGTTCACTCATAATTCTGGAGGCCAGAGTTTTGAAACCAAGTTTTTAGCCAGGACCTGCTCCTGCTGAAATATATAAAGAAGAATCTGTTTCATGGCTCTTTTCTAGCTTCTCATGAATATAGACAACTTTCAGCATCCTTTGGCTTGTAGATGCATCACTTCAATCTCTGCCTCTGTCTTCACATGGTGTTCTCCTCTCTGTGCCTATGTGTCAGTGTTTCTGTGTCCAAATTTCCCTTTTCTTGTAAGGGAACCAATAAAATTGGATTGAGACTGCCCTACTCCATTATGATCTCATCTTAACTAAATACATCTGCAAAGACCCTATTTCCATTCACAGATACCAAAGGTTTAGACATGCATATCTTTTTTTTTTTTTGCATATCTTTTTGAGGGTCACAATTCAGCCAAAAGCAATGATAATAGAGAGTTTCTCAAGTATATTTATATGTAATTTTTAAAAAAAATCATCTCTAACTAAAATTCTACAACATCCCTAGTAGTTTAGTACAGCAAGTTATCCTTGCAGGAGTTACTGCTGAAAAATATTTAACTTTCTAAAATAAAATGACATATAATTACATGCAGTACTCTGATACTTACAATGATATTCTTTCTCTAATTTCTGTGATTACTTTTGCAAAGGGTCAGTCTTACTTCTTTCTGATAAAAAAACAAAGCTGTTAAAACTTGAATGTCACCTCTAATAAGAAAAAACTACCTAGTATGGATAGATAGGATCACATTTCACTTGATTATAGAGAAAGTACTTCATTAAGCATCATAGATTTAAAGAATAAATGAGGGAAGCGGTTTTGCCTCAACGGATAGCGCATCTACCTACCACATGGGAGGTCCAGAGTTCAAACCCAGGGCCTCCTGATCCATGTGATGAGCTGACCCATACACAGTGCTGATGTGCACAAGGAGTACTGTGCCATGCAGGAGTGCCCCCGCATAGGGGAGCCCCACGCACAAGGAGTGTCCCCTTTAAGGAGAGCAGCCCAGCACAAAAAAAATGCAGCCTGCCCAGGAATGGCACCACACACATGGAGAGCTGACGCAGCAAGATGACACAACCAAAAGAGACACAGATTCCCAGTGCTGCTGGCAAGAATATAAGTGAACACAGAAGAACACAGTGAATGGACACAGAGAGCAGACAACTGGGGGGGGGCAATAAATAAAAAATAAATTAAAAAAAAAAGAATAAATGGAACAAGGGGTTCAAGTGTATTTTGTATAATCTTAATTTAGGTAGAAAGTGTTATAAATGTGACAAGGAACTATAATGCTATTTAAAATTAAGACTGGTAAATATAATAAGCAGCAGTATACTTGATACTTAGAAAAACTATGTCAGATTTCCAACATTTATTCTCTCTAAGTCTATGCTCATTACTTTAAAATGTTTTTCTCTTGCCTTGACCTCATTCCTGTGAGCATATCTTTGGAAGATATGTTCAATTGTCTATTTGATTTTTGTTATTTAAGTATCTAAGAGAGTGATTAAATTTAATGTGTCCAAAATGGATCTTTAAATTTCTACCTCTACCCAGACTACCCAATTTGTTTCTCCCACCGTCTCTTCCATGGGCCCCTATTTACCCAAGGTAAAAACCCGAGTCATTTTCTCAACAAATCTTTCTTTAATTCTGTTGGTTCTCTTTCTAAACTATGTTGCAAGCTCATATTCTTCTCTCCATCTCCACTGTCATTTCCCTAGTGCAGGGCATCACATTCTCTCCTGAATTCTTGAAACAATCTTCTAACCAGTCTATTTGCTTTCATTCTTGGTCCTTCCTATCCATTCTTCCTACAGTAGGCAGGAATTGTAAAGAGACCATATTACTCTTTTGCTTAAAGCCTAATGTAAACGTATGGATGGCAGATTTGTATTACCATGATCTTGTTTCTTTTCCACTCTTCTATTTATTCCCTGAGCCAAGAACAGTGACTTATAATGTATATATATGCACATGTGACACACAGACATACACAATACATATAAATATTTACATGTGTATATTTGTAATCTTTCTTTTTTAACACTTGAGAAAACAGACAGAATATATAAATGGACTTTCAAACAAAAGGACAATAAAAGGGTTGTCCAACTCAAGATGTTATGTTGAAATTTGGAAAAGGCTAATTGGAATTGAAACCCAGGTTTGAATCTTCACTGTGTGACTTTAGGCAAGATATTTAGCTTTTGCTGAACATCAGTTTCTTCATCTATAAAATGAAGATACATGTGTCTACCTAACAGGCTTATTGTGAGAGTAAAGATACCCGTTGAATTTTTTGAGTTCAATGAGTAACTCCTATTGGGTTCTTAGAACTAACTTCAAGAATCTATGTGGAAGGCAAACTTAACAAAGTCCTACATATTAGACAGGGTTCTCCAGAGAAACAGAACCAATATTAGGAAAATTTATACGGACTCTCTGGTAGGGATCATTCAACGTAAGACTATGCCATGCATCACATTTGCCACTTGTCTACTTCCTGTGTTAATCCAAAAAAATTCAAATACAGTTTGAACTCTCTAGTGAAGATAAACAAGAGAATCCTTTTCCAGTATCAAGCAATTGCCCACTTTCAGGAGCAGAGTCAAGTTCAAAAGTTTCATTTCTCCCATTGATTCTATCGAAACTCCTCAGCTATATCAAAGAAAGGTGTTTTGAAAAACTACCTCCTAGTGCTATATGTATAGGTGGGTGTATTCATTTCCTACAATATCTAAAAAATTACCACAAACTTAATGCTTTAACCAACAATTTTTTCACTCACAGTTCTGGAAACCAGATGAGCAAAATCAGTTTCAGCGTGCCTCCCCTCTGAAGGCTCTAGGGAAGAATCCATTCTGTCTCTCCCAGCTTCTGAGGGTTGTTGACATTCCTGGTTTCAGGGCCACATCACTCCAATCTGCGGTCACCCCTCGGGCTGAAGTGTGGTTTGCTGGCCTGGCGGAGGAGCAGCCGCAGCAGGCCAAGCCGCTGCCCCCATAATAGGGTGGCTGCCCCCATAATAGGGTGGTCGGACTCACCGCCACCCCTGAAGGGAGCTCGGCATGGGCACAGAGTGCCCTCGGGTCTCCCCTTCTCGGCAGCCATGCTTCCGCGGCCGCCCCTCCTCCCGGATGGCACCACACGATGCCTGTGGGGTGGCACCCTTCTTCTTCTTTCTCCCTGCACAGGCGCAGGGCGGAAAATTCCAGTCTGCCCTTTTCCCTTCCCCCGACAGCAGCAACAGCCAGGCGTGGGCGGAAAAATCCAGTCTGCCCTTTTCCCTCCCCCCCGACAGCAGCAACAGCCAGGCATGGGCGGGAAACTCAAGTCTGCCCTCCACCCCAGCAACAGCAGCCACCAATCCCTAAACCCTGCCCCTTCCCCCAGCAACAGCGACAGCCAATCCCTAACCACCACCCCTCCCCCGTCCAGTACCGCCCACTGACCTTTCGCAGGCAACCAATCAGAACAGGGCGTGGCTTCGACCAATCAGCCTTCCCCAGCCCCTATAAAACTGTTGCCTCTCCCTCAATAAAGTGGACTTGCGTGTTTACCTTGTCTCCACGGTAGTTCTTCTGCCGTGCGCCCTCCAGTCCTGAGAGCCCCCGACAAGGGCCTGGCCTCCCTTGTCCCCAGTTCGTCGCCTGCTTCTCCGGGTGACCCCCTCGTCGCCGGCTTCACCGGGCGACCCCGTCAGCCAAACCGCGCAACCCCTTGTGAGACCGATCCCTCGTCTGCTGCCGGACCGACCCCTCGTCCCAAGCGGGACCGATCCCTCATCCCAAGCGGGACCGACCCCTCGTCCACAGCCAGACCCCACCTCTACCGACCGAGCAAGCCGCCGCACAATCTCTGCCTCCTGGTCACATTGCCGTCTCTTCTGTCTATGTCAAATCTTCCTCTGTCTCTCTCTTGTGAGGTTACATTTTATTGCATTTAGGATCCTCCTGGATAATTCAAAATAATCTCCCTGTCACAAGATCCCTTAAATTAATCACATTTTCAAATACCCTTTATGTCATGTAAAAGAACATTCCCAGATTACAGGGACTAGGATGTGGCTGTCTTTGGGGGTGGGCGGCGGACATTATTCAGCCCACCACAGAGGTGTAGTAGGTAGCTCAGGCAATGCCTTTAAACAGATCACTGACTGGATGAAGAGGGTTAGGGTTGGGTTACAAAGACACCTCCAAGCATCTCTTTGCACATCTAGAAGTTGAACTGATATCATCTTCACTAGATACAATAGATGAAATAATAATCCTTATAGTTTTTCCCCATGTCATCACTATTTATTACTACTTACAATACAGTTACAAATAATCAGTGATTATATTTATTCTCACAAAAAAATTTACACTTTCTGGGTTATTCCAGGACTTGTCAGCTGCTTGTCACTGAAGGCATGCATACTGATAGTTTTACTCCCTGTGTTAGAAATTAGATCCTTCTCTGTCAATGGAATATCTCATAAAAGATCTTTGTCATTGATTTTATCCTACTTTTACAGAGAAGAATTGCACCCCAGACATAGTATCTTACTCCATCTTCCTTTTATGTCATTCAGGGAACCATAACAATTTATTTTATTTCTACTCATTTTGTGGCTAGACCTTTCAAATGTCTATTTTTGAAACAAAGCTGCGTTACCTCTGCAAAGAGGTTCTCTTTTTCACCTGATTATTAAGTGTAATGTCATGGATAGAAAAAGTACAGTGTAGTGAAAATATCACAGATTTTGGCGTCATAGAACCAGGGCTCAACTTCTGGCTATGTCATTATCTCAGCTCGAGTTTCATCCTCATCTGCCAAATGGGGGTAGTTATAATAAAAACCACAGAGCAATGTGTGTAAGAGAATTAAATGATGTAAGTTTGTTTTGTGAACAGTAAAATACCATCCAAGCTATTATTATGGTCACCTTTGAGATTCTCCCCATAGATGTTTGGGAAAGAGCTTTATTTCAAATATTCTCTGTTCACTGATTTTCATTTAATCATTCATTTAACACTTACTAAGAATCTTTTGCCTATCAGTCACTGTTCTAGGTTCTAGGGACACAGCAGTGAATAATGCAGACTAATTCATTGCCCTCATGAGACAATTTCTGGCAGAGACCATTAAACTCTGAAGTCCTATCTTTAGAGACCACTGCTAAGAACTTTGTTCTTGTAGAAGTCTGTTCTATTCTGGTTATAGAGTAGTCATGGATGCATTCATTTTTTTTTCATTTATTCAATAAATCCATTATGTGTCTACATTATGTCAGAATTGGCTATGACTGCAGCTGCAAAAAAAAAAAAAAAAAGACAGTCACTTCTCTCAAATTCTTTAAACCAGTAAGTAAAATAATAAACTGAAATGCTACAGGAGAAGGAAGAGAGGGAGTGAGGGAGAAAAAGAGTCCAGCATTCTCAGAAAAGGGAGTATCTAGCCCAGGCCAGGATTTTTAGCTTGTCAGAGATAATAACATCTAAACTGGGTCTTAAAGAACTTACAGGATTGTTGAGGGAGAGAGGTCAGATAGGAATTCTGGCAGATAGTATCAAGGTCAGCTGTGAGTGTAGGCATTGGAGCAGCCCCAGATGAGAACAATGTGTCATAGGACTGCTCAATTAGATGGCATTCAAGTAACAATCTCTTCAAATTTTGGAGTCTCCTTTCCATACCCCCCAACATAAAGTGCTTAGCAGTCTGATTTTTTAACTCCTTATTATTAGTTTTTTATGCCTATTGTTGACAAACTAAGGAAATGCTCTATTTATGTTGTTCTCTCTATCTGATTGGAAGACTGAAATGAGAAGCACTGAAATAATTTCAGTTGGCTAATTTGGAATGGCCTTGTGGAAGCTATCTTTGCTGTCAGATCTCGCTAAGACCAGGCTGGTTCTTCAATGTAGAACAGTCTTTGACATTTTCCTTGATACATATTGTAATACTAAAAGACTGACATATATTTCCCTGTAATCCCCTTAACTAATAATAGATTCCTAGTTAGGGCAGAGCTAACAATTCTGATGAAGACTAAGTGGATTCAGATATGGGTTTTGGTTTTGGCATAGGTGTGGACTAGGATGCACCCTGGTCAATCCCAATATTTTTCACTGATCAGGTATTTTCCCTTTCCAATTTGGCCAGTTCTCTCTATTACTTGAAAGTTGCTGGTTTATTTTGTGCCCTTGGTGCTAACTATTTATTGGGCTGAATATTTATTGGGGAAAATATTTTGTGTGTGTTAGCCCCAATCTTGTTTTCAAACACTTTTTTGATCATTTTATGATTCCTCACCTTAGACTAGACCTATCTTTCATGTTGTAAAATGAGCCAGTTGTCAAGTTGTTTGTAGAGTGACCAAAGTTTTTTATGACCAGTTTATCTTATATTATGTTTTTCAAAATGTTGCTTTCAAAATGAAGTATTTTTTAATGAGGGCATGTGGTTCTATCACCCTTTTCCAGACAGTTTATATTGTATTGAGGATTCTTGGGAGTGTGCTGTTGGTAGACTTCTGATGATTTATTCCCTGCCTCACAAAAAAGGCATTATCTCTTTTTTTATGAGAACATGGGTGGTGATTACCCATTGGTTTACTGATTGAATGTAAAGCTTGCTTTTGTTATAACTTCTGGCTTTTGTGATTGTGTCATCCTTTGATTCAAACTTGAACTGCTGGACTGAGCTAGTTAAATGCAGAACTAAATCCCAGAATAAATTACTAAACTCTTAAAGAATTCAAGGGGGTGGTTCTATGACAAGAAAGATTCTTACCCCTATCCTTCCCTGTGCAAATGACTGTCATTCCTTAATTTGAATTATTAAAAATGGCTTCAGTTGTTTGAGTAATTTATCAATTAATTATTTTAAAAATTTGGTACTTATTGGTCCTCTGCCAATTCTCCTCTATCATTCAATTAGCCTGATGCCTCCACATTTTACTGATAAGATTTGTTTCAACCCTGAAATCACTGTAATTAGGTTTCTTTTTCAACTGAGTACACTCTTTCTCCAAAGGTATTTAAAACTCCCCCCTTGTTGACACAGTGCACAAAGAAGTATGGTGCCAGAGCAGAGGACACATCACGACAAAAAGGATACCAACACAAAACATTTGGACTGAAAGACAGAGCTACCCTATAGGTAGTACCAACCTTTGGAGGCAATGATACCTTCAGTGACCTCATCTGATGAAAAGCCTGCACTGAAAGGCTGTTTCCATGAACTAAAAATTAGCACAGTGCCAGGTAATAAAGGCACTGAAGCAAGAAGCAGTAATGCTATGGTAGGACAAAATGGAAAAAAAATAACAATGTAGGATATGTCAAAGTGGGTTCAAATTAGATGAGAAGAGTTGTTCAGCCCCACTAGTAATGGCTATCACCTGTTCATCCTTCAGGAGAAACTAGAAATTTATGTCAGATCCTATCATATATCCTTTAGTTTTCTGTTTGTGGGTGTATTAGTTTCCTACTGATGCATTTTAAACGACTAAGCTTGTGGTGGTTTAGAGCAACATAAATTTATCTTAGAGTTCTAGAAGCCAGAATCCAAAATGGGTTAGCAAGGCAGTATTCCTTTTGGCAGTTCTATGAAAAAATCCATTTCCTCACCTCTTCCAAATTGTAGAGATTTCCACCTTCTAGAGCTTCAATTCCTTGGCTTATTGCCCTGCACTGCTCCAACCTTTGCTTCCATCCTCACATCTTCTTCTCTGATTCTGACCCTCCTCTCCCTCATAAAGGGACTCCATTCCATTACGTCCATGAGTTCACCTAGATAATGCAAGATAATCTTCCCATCTCAAGATCCTTTACTTAATCATGTCTGCAAAGTCCCTTTTATAAGGTAAGGTAATATATTCACAAGTTCTAGGGATTAGGATACGGACATCACAGGGAGGGGGGATGCATACATTATTCAGCCTACCACAGAGGGGTAAACACTCAGTTCCTTTCAAAGAGGGAAATTTAATAATATTCAACAAAGCATCATTGTAGTTTAGCATGACTCTCCCATACTCAGATTCATTTATCATGTCCAGTTGTCAATCCAGGTAAGAACATTTTATACAAAAATGTTTCCATGAGATTTGTTTTTATCTATATCTCATGTGTGCTATACATTACACAACACATTCCTTCATTCAATTCATTAGCAGAAATTTTGAATTGAATAGTGCCAAGGACAGAGACATTTTCTGGTAAAATGAATAGCAAATAAATATTACAGCAGCTGTTAAAAAGAAGTTATAAATTTGCTTAATAATTCATGAAGTCCTTTAACATTTTATCCTAAACAACATCAAGGAAAAATTAGCAAATCCTTCGCTGAAGTCAGTATGCACTAAATCAATTACTTTTCCCTGAATTAAGAGTCAATCACTATTTCAAAATGATATGAAACCAATATGGCTGCATTTATTCTCAGTGAATGTATATTGATTCCTAGTGATCACCACATTCTTTTCTAAAGGTTCAAAAGTATTCTATTTAAAAATATGATCCCAAAGCCAATAAGAATGAAAATTAAGCCTTTTAGTTCATACTTTCTTGCATTAACTATGTCTCCCTTTGATAACTGGGACAGTATATGGAGGGCTTAAAGTATTTTGGCCACTTTCTTTGATGCCATGAACCTATAGTTTCTTAATGGTAATAGTTGGAATAACTACTTTTGTCATCTTTTTTTTTTCCTATCTCTCTCTCCAAAGCTCAGCTCATATGTGCTTTAGGTTTCTTGGTACTTTTCTTACATCCTTGTCATTCCTTTATATTCATCTTTCATTATATGTCTCTATGTCTTTTTTCGAAGCCCTTTATGAACCTGGACTTAGAATGAAATACCTGTGTAGTTGCATTGTTTCCCTTAGATGTCTTTTCTTTTGACTTTCTCTTTGAACTTTTCAAAAATTTTGTACAGTCAAAATTACATTTTTAGAACTTTCCATCCTTTATTATCTATTTCCCCTTTCAGAGACTCAAGGAAGCTTTTTTGAAAGTGGCTTTTCAAGTCTAAGGCACATGAATAACTAATTTCAGTGTTTCTTTACTTTGGTATTAGGCATTTAGTGTTAATGCTAATAATCCGTGTCTCTTCTTAGTTAAAATCAAGTCCAGGATGATTTTTGCCTACATTGATTCTCTTACTTTCTCAGTAATAAAATAGTCTAGTTGTCAAAATAATACCAGTTGCCCTCCTTTTAGCCAGATTAGACTTCCAACAGATTTCAAGACAGCTGAAGTTTCCTATAACTTCAATATCTAAACCCTGAGCTGGTTTTTTAATCTTCCATAGGGGAAAAATATTTTGTCTATTTAGGGGGTCTGTGGAACACCACACAATAACTTTTTTTTTAAAGATTTATTTATTTATTTATTTATTTATTTATTTCTCTCCCCTTCCCCACTCCCCCACCCCGGTTGTCTGTTCTCTATGTCTATTTGCTGCATCTTCTTTGTCTGCTTCTGTTGTCAGTGGCACAGGAATCTGTGTTTCTTTTTGTTGAGTCATGTTGTATCAGTTCTCCGTGTGTGCGGCGCCATTCCTGGGCAGGCCGTACTTTCTTTCGCGCTCGGCAGCTCTCCTTACAGGGCGCACTCCTTGCACGTGGGGCTTCCCTACGCGGGGGCACCCCTGCGTGGCGCGGCACTCCTTGCGCGCATCAGCACTGCGCATGGGCCAGCTCCACACAGGTCAAGGAGGCCTGGGGTTTGAACCACGGACTTCCCATGTGGTAGACGGACGCCCTAACCCCTGGGCCAAGTCCGCCGCCCTATAACTTTTTGTGTGTGTGGTACCAGAGACTGGTAATTAAACCCAGGTCTTTTTACAAGTGAATGTGTGCTCAACCACTGAGCCACATTGGCTTCCCTGAGTTGGTTTTTTCACTTGTTTTGCTTGTTGTTTGTTTTCGTTTTGCAAGAGGCACTGGGGACTGAACCTGAGACCTCCCATGTGGGAGGCGGGAGCCACATCTGCTCCCCAATATCATTGTAATGTACTTCTTTTTCTAGATCATGCAATTGCCCATTGACATGCTTACAAGCATAAGAAAATAGTTATCTTTTTCTTGTGAAATAAACTACTTTCTATCTCTTCTTCTTTTTTAATCAATTTTTCATTGCCATGTTTCTGTCCAAGATCTAATCACACCATCCTTAGTGGTACCTAAAATTATTTTTTATTTTCTTGATTATATTTTTGGTTCAATTTTTTTCCCACTCTCTGTGGGCTAGTTATATATTGATTCCAAAACCCAAGTATCTTTCAAGACTTGTTTCAATGCTGTTTTCACTTAATAAATCCTACTCTTAATAATCATTTAAAAAAAGAGGTACTACTACATAACTGTGATATTAAACATTATCTGCATCCCAAAGCCTATCAATAAGAACAAACACATTCTAGCACCGCAGCAGAGTGGAATAATTTAACTATTAAAAAAAAACAAGTATGGGGAAGCAGATGTGGCTCTAGTGACTGGGCTTCCACCTACCATATGGGAGGCCCCAGGTTCAATCCCTGGGGCCTCCAGGTTAAAAAAAAAGCATGCCCGCATGGCAAGCTAGTACCTGCCCAGCAAGCCGGGTGCCCATGCAAGTAAGTCACACAGCAAGATGATGATGCAACAAAAGAGAGACCAAGGGGAGAGGCAAGGCAAAGCATAACAGAAACCAGGAACCGAGGTGGCTCAAGAGACAGGTAACCTGTCTCCACATCAGAGGTCCTCAGGATCTAATCCCAGTGAATCCTAGAGGAGAAAAAGGAGACGACAAAAGGAGAAATAAATACAGAAGATCACACAGCGAAGAGACACAGACAGAAAAAAACAGGAGGGTGGGGGGAGGGAAGAAAAGCAAGTATGTGAGTGATATTAACACATGGAAATACCTATAGTACTGCATATGGAAAAATGTTACAAGAAAGAAGCAGATCACCACAAAGATTCCAACTATGTGAAAATGGATACACATAAGTTAACAGTAATTAGAAAAAACATTTGAAGAATGTAAATATTTGATGTTTAGTCTCTGATAGCAGTTTGGGGGTATTTTTTAATATATAATCAAGAGATTTTAAAAATTGCAACTAAGGCAGTATTATATTGCTATGCATAACTATATACTTAATCCAGTTGTAGTTTACTTCAGTGTCATCATTAGATGACTTAGGTGTAACAGGTATTATAATAACTGACATTCTTGTGAAGTGGACTGGAATCAGAGGAAAGGCAAAATAACTCATTTGCCAATTTTAGTCTCTTCAGTGTATATCTAGAGAGATAAAAAGTTTAATTTGAGATTCATGTACTCCTCAATTTCTCAAAATGCAACCAAATATAACCTGCATTAGAATCTGAAAATTTTGTTAAAATGCACATACCTGGTTCTTATTAAGGTCTGCTCCAATCACAAATGTGGGAAACTGGAACCTTGGTGTCTACCTTTGTTGCCAAACCACTCAAATGATTAAAATGCCTCCTAAATTTTAAGAACTATAGCATTATCATGAAAGACTTCAGGGGATCCATGACTCCCAAAACCCTGAGTGCATGATCATTTTTCTGGGAAGAAGTTCTAGAGATTGCATTAGATTTTTAAAGGGTTCACAACTCCTAAAAGGTAGATGAAAACAGTGTGAATGTCAAGATGCCTCTCTCATAAGCATACTTCCTCACAATAGCTGTGGACCAATCCAATAAATTTTGAATGATCTGCCATAATTTGAGAGAAGTAAAATGAGCACCAGTCCCAATTTTTTCTTGAAAGTAAAACAGTTTTTAAGGAATATTTGACAAACATGCCTTCTACACTTTGGGGCTCAAATAGGAGTTACTCATGGAATGAGCCATCTGAAAAGCCTATTTGCCTCACAGATGATCAAATCCAGATTAAGAGGTCTTATTTCCTATACTGATGGCTCTGGTATTTAATAACATATGATGTGAATTGTGCCTGCAGTCTTTACTAAAGATCTTTTACTAATAGGTATTTTCAGATATGAAAGTCACTCAGAAAAATCTGCCAACCTCATTGCAGAAAGTAGGAAGCAACTTGAATCAATGAGGACATCAAAGAGTTTGTCTTTTTAAAATGGGAGCTCTTAGATGGCACGTTGTCTTTGACACAACCATGTCTATGGTAATGAAAATGATCAAGTTCTACTCCAAGTTACATTTCAATCTTATGCTTCAAACTTAATCATGATGCCATAATGAGGTGAGAATTTTGGAGGATGAGGGTGAGCATATTTTTCATCAGAAGTAAGATAATAAACTGGTAGACTAGAACATGGAGCCACATTTTTCAGCTCTTCCCATCCAGAATTATCTATTTTACCATCCCTTGGATCTGACTAACCTTTTGGCTTGCTTTTATCAATAAAATAATGTAGCCAATTCTGGGATCTAGTGCTTAAAAGGCCTTTAGTTTCCAAATTCACCTCTTAGAACACTCCTAATGACATGTAAAGAAGCAAGCTAGACTACTGGATGAGAGATGGTATGGAGAAAGAGACCCAGCAGCCAACATCAAAGTCTGATACATGTGAGTAAAGCCATCTTAGACCTTCCATCCTTGACTGAGAAAGAAAACAACCCTATGAGTGACCTCAGGTAAGAAGATAACTCAGATGAGTAACCTCAGGTAAGACCATGAGAAGAATCACTCAGTTAATCCCAGACAACACAGAGAACTGTGAGAAATCATAAATCATTATCATTTTAAACCACTAAATTTTGTAGTGTTCTGTTACACAGCAATAAGTAATGCATGTTGCAACCTGGCCAGAGATTTTATTAAAGAAGTAGGAATAAAGACATAGAAAGCACTTGAATATATCATCATAGACAATATCATATTGTGGTAGACAAGGAGATGTACCACCCTTACCTCTGTTTAAGGAAGAACTAGAACACAAAAAATAACTTGCACCTACCATGGGACATGCAGTCAGTAGACAGAGTTTACTCCTTCAAGGTCTGGCTCAGATGTTGAGATTTGTCTCTCCCAAGTTCATGCATTTCCTAGGGCAGCCCACATTCAGTGACTGAATGAAGTAGGGTACAAATTTCTAGCAATTTTGGTCCAAAAGGTGACATGATGATGGGCAACTCTTGTTCAAGAACCCTGTTTTAATTTGCTAAAGGCTACCAATGCAATATACCAGAAATGGGCTGGCTTTTACAATGGGAATTTATTAGGTTACAAGCTTACAGTTCTGAGGTTGTGAAAACATCCATATCAAGGCATCATCAGAGATGCTGTCTCACCAAAGACCAGCTGCTGGCGATCTTGGACTCCTGCCATGAGGCAAGGCAAAATAGTGGGTCTGCCAGTCTCTGCCTTCTCTTCCAGGCTTCCTCTCCCTGAGCTTAGCTATGAGCTTAGCTATGGCAGTGTCTACTTGTCTCTCTCCTCTCCTCTCTTCCAGGCCTCATTGCTGGTTCTGCTTCAGGTTACTCCCTCTATGGTTTTTCTATCTCCTGGGTTCTTCTCTGAAGCTACGGGTTCCTTCTCTCCATCATTGTGGCTTTTTCTCTATGTCTGTGGTTTTTCAGTCCTCCATGTATAAAGGACTACAATAAGAATTAAGACCCAGCCTGGGTACCACAATCTAATCAAAGGCCTTTAACTGAAGTGATCTAATAAAAATGATTTAATCAAAGGGTTCCTTAATTGAATCTAATCAAAAGGTCCAATCAAGAATGGGTTTACAGGCACAGGAATGGATTCACTTTAAGATCAAGATTTTCTGAGGCCAACAAAATACTCAAACTGGCACAAGCTCCCCAATGGGTTGGCCAAGGCTTTAAAATAAGTTCATGATAAGAATTATATAGGAATGTTTTTCTTAAGGTAGTAGATTTTGATGGTAAACATTAGCCCATTCTTGGACAGTTATAGGTTTACTCTAACATGAATTCCCATCATTATGCTTCTTGGAGACTGCTACTACCAGGTATGCTTGGGAAGTAATCATTTATGTCTTTAATTATTGGTCAATGACTCTACCATGCTCTTGCTAGTTAAAAAGGTCAGTTCTTTTCACCACTTAAATGGCATCTCTGAACGTTTTTACCTCGTTACTCAAAGTACAGGATATACAGGATAACAAGTCCTTCTCTTTCTTGAGATTTGTGTTGATTGGTTTAATTTAAAAATAAGATTGATTTTGTTATAATAATGTTGAACTATATACCCATTGTTTTTTTTTCAAATCATTTAATCTTCACAATGACTCTTCAAGATGGGTTTAAAAACAAAAAACACCAAGTCTTAGTTACTCAAGGTCATATAGGTAGCATATAATATGGGAAGAATTTAAACCTGGGTCTGTCTGACTCTTAAGTCCATGTTTATTACACAGGTTTGCTGCTTCTCCTACCACTAAGCATTGACTGAAATAGGAGCGACTACAAGGCTATTGTTTAAAGAAAGAGTATGATTTAAATACCTACCATGTATAATTCTTACTGCAACTAAGACAGAAGAAAGATAGGAAGGGAGGGAAGGAAAGAAAAAAAGAAATAATTAAAATAACATCATGGAGGCAGAGGAGTGGAGTGGCCACAATGTGAAAGGTTTGATAGAAGCCCATAAAGTCATGAAGAACTTGGAGAGAATAAACATGGGAGTCCCAAAACTCTGATATGTAAGAATTTAGATCTACTCCTGAAACTTGAAAATGGTTAGCTTTAGAACAAATTAAAAATTTATTTTAATAATAAATAAAGGGTATAAACTCATTTCTCCTTTCCTTTTCCCCTTAAGAAAGAGTCTGGAGGCTGTCAGAAGGATTGCCCTTATGCACAACTGAGCAGAGTCTAAGAGACAGATAAAGTAGATACAATCCCCAGGTATTGGTTCCTTGGAGGGCTAAAGAGACCCACGGGTTCTATGGTCATGGCAGAAGGGGTTCACTGCCATGTCAGATGGCCCTTCTTTGGAGCTGGTGTTTCTGCGTGATGAGACTGGACTCAGATGGGATCTCTTTTCATAAGACTTTCATGCCACTTTACTGGAATTGTAGTTGGTGTTGGGGTTTAAGATATAATTAGGGGATTTGAATCTCTGGACTGACAATATGATAGCCAAGCCCTGAGCCTCAACAGACTCCAGCTCCTACAGTCGGATTTATTGGACTCACCTCACTCAGCTAAGATGGAGTTGAAGAAGGATAACCACCACACCATGGAGCCTAGAGTGCCTACAACTGAAAGCAGGAGGATTGCATCCAGTATCCATTTGGAATCTAAGCCTCCTCTTGACATAGAGGTGCAATGGACACAACCAATCCAAGGTCCACAGAGAAAAGGTGGCATTGGAGTGGGAAAAGTGGACATGGTGGCTGATGGGTATGGGGAATGGCAGGAAGAGATGAGATGTGGAGGTGCCTCTGGGACTTGGAGTTGCCCTGGACGGTGCTTCAGGGGCAATCACCAGACATTGTAAATCCTCCCAGGGCCCACTGGATGGAATGGGGGAGAGTATGGGCCATGATGTGGACCATTGACCATGAGGTGCAGAGATGCCCAGAGATGTACTTACCAAATGCAATGGATGTGTCATGATGATGGGAGTGAATGTTGTTGGGGGGGAGTGGTGGGGTGGGGGTGGTGGGGTTGAATGGGACCTCATATTTTTTTTTAATGTAATATTTTTACAAAATCAATAAAAAATAAAAAAATTTAAAAAATAAATAAATAAAGGGTAGACCACTTTACACAGCACTGAGTGATTTTAGAGACACTACTATCTAAAAATACAAAGAGTTTTGAGAAACATTTAAATAATTTCAGGAACACATGTCTTCAATGGTTTGGTGAGAGGACCCAGAAAACTGGGGGTTGGGTAGAAAGATAAACCAGTGATGGTGAGCTCTCATCGCCACTCAGTGGCTCTTTGCCAGAGGCAGAATTCTAGGTGGGCTGGCTCTCACCCTGCCCTAGTTTAGCATTTCTTGTATTTATGTGCTTGCTCATGAAAGAATATGCTGCTCTGGCAAGATTTATCCTGACAGGGCTTTGGATTCAGTTTCCTAACACTGAAAATAAACTCCCTTTCTTTGTCATCGAAAGACAAAGCCTGTCGCTTTTTTCCAAGGTCACTTGTACGGTGTGGAGTAATGGTCCAGTAGCGGCTAAGCTCTAAGAGCAGTTTCCCTGTAAGCCCAAAAGCACCTTTTACTTGGGCTTACCCCTTAGATTTCTTGAGTGAAAACCCTCTCTCTGTTCCTAAACTATGCTTGTGGTAAAGGAGGTTAAATTTTTCTTTCTCACTGTATTGTTGGTGGTTTCATAGATTTTTGTTCTCTCTTCATCTCCTGCCCCTCCCTCTAGGACTGAAGGCTTGAGGTTTAAGTCTATCTTGAAGAAACAGCCATGCTTCATTTAATCCTGTTGCAGCCAGACTGCTGTGGATGTCATGCTTCTGATGAGATATTAAATCAAGGTAAACACTAATCCCCAGGCTGGAGCATCTATGAAGAGAAGAAAAATGTGTTCACCTCACAGGAAACACCGCAGTCAATCTAGGCCTTCTACCTTGCCTCCAGACCCACTCCCTCAGAGTTAATTATAAAATGTTCCCTCTGGAATGTATTAGAAGCCGTAATTAATTTGGTGTGGAAAATATTTTCACAAATCTTACCTGAATACATATGCATCTGAGGAGTAAAAGAAGGAAAAAAAAAAAACAACACAAATAAATGTGTACATCAAAAGTGAATACTTCTTTGTGGTGATGAACACAGAACACTGTGATCATACTGAAAGCCATTGACGGTACGCTTTGGATAGATTGTATGGTATGTAAATATATTTCAATAAAAGTGCTTTAGAAAAAGTGGGCAATCAGGCAATCCAATGAAATAAACTAGAAGGAGCAAAAGTGGTTTGAGAAAAGACCAAGAAGACATCAGCTCAGGAATACATTTTAAGCTGTCTTCCTCTAAACGTTTCATTCTTCAAATTCTAAACATGAATTATTAAATCCAGGTAAGGATGTAATTTCATTTATTTTTCAAACTAATTTTACCAGTACCCTTCATTGAACAGTTCTTTTTTATACTGATATAAAATGCATATGCTAGGCCTGCCTCTAGGCTCTCTACTAAGTTCCATTCTTCTGTGATTCTTTTATCAGCGCAACCCTGATTTGATTGTTGTAATTTATTGTATGTTGTAATATTGTATAGCCTAAGTCTCTTTGTTCCTATTCACTTTAAAAATATTTATTGTTATTCTCACCCATCTATTCTTCCAAGTTAAAAATTCACTTTCTCAAATACCAATCAATAAACAAATAAATACATCTAAATGGGATTTTCATTGAAATCTCCAAATTGATTTGGAGAAGAATCAACAAGCTATCTAGAAATTTCTCTCTACTGCTCAAGTCCTTTCTTAAAATATTTCTCTTTATTTTTTTATTTTTAAAGATTTTTTTTATATCCCCCCCCCCCCCCAATTGTTTTGCACTCGCTATCTGCTCTCTGTGTCCATTTGCTGTGTGTTCTTCTGTGTCTGCTTGTCTTCTCTTTAAACAGCACCAGGAAGTGACCCTGCGACCTTCAGGAGTGGGAGAGAGGCACTCAATCTCTTGTGTCAACTCAGCTCCCTGGTCTGCTGTGCTTCTTTTTGTTGTGTCATCTTACTGTACCAGCTCTCTGCTCAGGCCAGCTCACCACACAGGCCAGCTCACCCCACAGGCCAGCTTGTCTTCACCAGGAGGTCCCAGGAATCAAACCCTGGACCTCCTATACACTAAATGGGAGCCAAATTGCTTGACCCATATCTGTTTCCCTATTTGTCTTTAAACATTTGTGAAGCACTGCATCTTGGCCAAGACTTTTTAGATACAAGGGACAGAAACTCAATTTAAATTATATTTAAAAGGGTGAACACTATACTCAAGAATTATACCCAAAGTGATTCTAATTCTAGAAGTATAACCTAAAACTATATCACTTCTAGGGAAAAATACATAGAAAAAAGTCTTCATGGCCTTAGGTTTAACAAAGATCTTTTAAATAGCATACAAAAAGCATTAACCATAAAAGAAAATAATTAATAAAGTGGACTTCCTCAAAATTTACAAATTCTGCTTTTTCAAAATCACTGCTAAGAAAATGAAAAGACAAGTCACAGAGTGGGAGTACATATTTGAGAAATGATATCTGATAAAGGACTTGTATTTAGAATATATATACAGTATTCTCCTAATGTAATATTAAGAAACAATAAAAAAATGGACAAAGATTTGATCAGATACTTATTAAAAATATGTGGATGAAATATAAGCATATAAAAAGATGCTTAATATCATTTTTCATTAAAACCACTTTGAGATACCACTGCATGCCTATTAGAATTGTTCAAGTTAAAAACACATCCACACATAACAATCAAATGTTTGTGAGGTAGCAGAATATTAAGAATTTTCATTGCTGATGAGAATACAAAATGGTACAGCTGCTTTGGAATTCAGTTTGGTAGTTTGTTGTAAATTTAAATATATATTTAACATATAAACCCAGAAATCTCATTCTTACATATTTATCTGAAGAAATGAAAATACAGTTCATACGAAAGCCTATATGCAAACATATATTATGATATCTTTTCATAATTGCCAAAAACTGGAAACAGCTCGAATGCTCATGAATTGGTAAATGGATAAACTGTGGCATAGCCATACAATGGAATACTACTTAGCAATAAAAAAGAAAAAAAAACTACTAATAATTGCAACAACATGAATGGATCTGAAATGCATTAAGTTAAGTGAAATAAGCAATAGTCAAAAGCAAAATACTTAGGGCAGGGGAAGGATAGAGGGATTTAGAGGTGACTACTAAGGGGTAAAGGTGTTTATATTTTTGGGAAAATGAAAATGCTATAATATTGATTGCAGTGATGAATGCACAACTCTGTGATTATACCAGATGCCATTGGTTGTACACTTTAGATGGATTTTATGGTTTATGAATATATTTCAATAAAATTAATATAAAAAAGACTATATACTTGATGATTCCATTTGCATGACATTCCAGAAAACGCAAAACTACAAGGATAAGGAAAACTGATCAGTGGTTGCCAGGGATGGCTGTGAGGGGGACTGACTGCAAATGGCATGTGGGAACTTTCAGGGGTTGTTTCAGTTTGCTAAACTGCTCAAAGCAGATGCCATAAATGGACTGACTTTAAACAATGGGAATTTATTAGCTTATGAGATTACAGTTTTGAAGGAATGAATTAGTCTTAAGAAATTATTTTCTGGAGGTACATACAGTTTCAAACCACCACAGGGGTGATGGAAATATCATATTGTGGTGGAGGTTATACAACCTTTATACATTGATCATAATTCATGGAGCTGTCCATCCTAAAATGTGAATTTTACACTACGTAAATTATGCATTAGAGCCTTAGTCAAAGGGGTGCTGATGCCAAGTACCAGAAATCTGTTGACTTTTATAAGGGTATTTATTTGGGATAAAAGCTTACAGTTACAAGGCCCTAAAGAGTCCAACTCAAGGCTGCTTTTTCACCAAAGTTAGTTGCCACTTGTTGAAGTAAAATGGCAGGGAACATCTGCCTGTTCTCTCCTTCCTTCTTCCTTTAACGCTCCGCTGGCCCAGTTTCTTCCTGCCTCAGCTGTAGGTTGGCATGGGGCTTGTCTCTCAGGCTTCCTATCTCAGTCTGGCATAGGACTCCTTTCTTTCCAGTCTTTCTCAGCTACTCAGCTGCTCTATTCTCTTCATCAGCAAACTACCAGACAAATGACTCATCTCTCTTCCTGGGGCTTTAGGTGTTTGAAACTTCTCCTTCCTTGTAAATGGCAGGACCAAAATGACCAAGTTCTGTCCCCTTCCATGTGTCTTCATGAGTGAATGCCCATTTATATCAGTCCTCCAAGGGGGGAGGACTCAATCTGAGTTATGCCCTACTGACATGGTCGAATCAAAGCCCTAATTGTGACAGGTAATTTAATCAAGACATGTCAGCTAAATTTAATGCATTCAAAGGATATCACATCCAGAGGAATAGGTAAATTCACAAACATAATCTCTCTTTTGGGGGTATATAAATAATCTCAAACTGTCACACTGAGTAAACCTGTCTTAAAAGAGAAGGTATTAATTGGCTGATACATTTTATAAGTCTGGGTGTTTTCTGGTTTCAGGTATACCTTTGCCTAAGAGCTTAAACAATGTCCTTAGCCATACCTCATTCTCTCTTAACTTTCTTTCCTCCGCGTTGGCTTATTGTTTCTAAATGGTAGTGCTCCCCAGTTACTCTCATCTTGTAGTGATCTTTTCAACTCGTAAACTCAAAAAAGATCCTCTCTCTCTCCCTGCAACTATAGCAATTCCTCCCAAAGGGTAACAATTGGCCCTACTTAGCTCTTATGCCAACCTCTAGTCAATCTATCTCTGTACTCTGATAAATGAGATACTCTGAGTGGCCATCCTGAGTCATTTATCCACCCTGTGGCAGGAGGGATGGCCCATCAGAATCTCTTGGGGTGGTAAAAGAACAGTTTCCAAATGGAAGTGGATCCAGGCAGATAAAATAACAGTAGTCCATCCTGACTCCATCATTCTTGATTACTGTATAGCTACTAACCAGTCTGCTTTTTTCACCCAAAAATGCCAAGCTAGGACTTCCCCCATTCAAGCTGTGTTCTAAGGGATATTTACAGCATGTTTTCCAGATTGTTATTTTGCAGTTTTATGCTTTTACTCGTAATACAGCAGCTGCTATAGATATGTATCTCTACCTCCCCACTATTTCCACATAAGCCCAACACAATGTGTTTGAGTTAGAAATGGCTCTTTCATGCTGAGAAAGTGGCTCTATGGTGAAATGATATCAGTTGGTGATTTGACCTGCCACTTTGGTGATAGTAGTCCTAGGAAACAGCATAGCTGCCCATGCTTGCCAGGTTCTCAGTTGATTCCCTTGGCAGTTGCCTTGATAAAGAGCAAGAGAGGACCAGACCAACAAGTGAGCTGGACTGATGTGTGTAATTAATCTCATCATCCAAACCTAACCCATGAACAGTGTGGTCATAGGTCCTTTTGAACTACAGAGACTGTCTGTTGACCTCCTTAGGACCCTCAGGAAGCAAAGTTACATTTTGGAAGAAACCTTATAGACTCTTTAGTACAGCAGTGTAATTTTAAATGACAAAACAGAGGCCTTGAGAGCTTCTCACCTAAGAGCTGGGACCAGAACCTGGGCCTCTTTACCTCCTTACCTGTACTGTACCACTACAGTTTGATGCTTCTCTTTTTCTCAGATTTCCTTTCTGGTTAATCATTTGTCTGTGAACATTATCACCGCAAATGAGTACAAATGCTTTGAAATGCAAATCAGTCAAAGTTGCCACCCATTTAGTAATAGATTGTGATGTCAGTGTATAATCCTGGGAGAAAGCAGAGTTTAATGAGCTTCAGAGTCAGAATAGCTTGAATACGAGTCCTGGTTTCAAAAGTTATTACCTGGGTGACTTTGGAAGCATCGCCTTTCCTTATCTTTAAAATGGGGATACTAGTACCTCCTTCTGAATGACATTGTGCAGAATAAATACGGCATTTAATACAGTCAGCACAATACCTAAGTATGTAGTCCTTACTCAGCAAAGGTTAGCTATTTTTATCAAGTTTTCTCTTTGATCTGAGTTTCTGTCCCTGGTCAAGAGACAGGGCTTAGGAAAGAGGAGAGACCACAGAACTTTTCAGACAATGGAACTAGTAGAACTGAAAGAGAAATTTCATTTAATGCTGATTTAGGAAAATACTGGTCTCATTAAAATGCCAAATATTGCTGAGAGGGAGGTTTAGACAGAGAGAGGATGGTGATCATTTTCTTAGAGGAAAAGCAACCTCTAAACTTTTGATAGGTAATGGTGAGGTCTAATTTAGTAGTTCAGTCTCTTAAACTCTGAGATGATAAGCAGAAAGAAGGGCAGGGCAGGATTTGGGTAGTAAAGGACAGGGCAGGACAGGAAAGACTAGCCAAAATGACACCAAAATGGAGAGTGGAGAGGTACTTTTAGATAAAATAGGGAGAAGAAAATGGGCAGGCATCTTGGGTTCAAACAGGCAAAAGTCCAAGCATAGAAGACTAGCTGAACAGAAAGTTGATATAGGTCAAATCAGTGGAGGGCTCAGTTTTAAGTTCAAATAGGAAGAACTGGGAAACATCTTGAAAGATCCAATCCGACTCTTAGGAACTAGAACAATAAGATATCAGATTATAGGATGGGCATTTCTGACAAGAAATGAACTCGCCATTGCTGCTAAGTCAAAGAACTTCTGAGGCAAAAAGTCCACATTAATTTCCTGTGAGGGATAGGACTAAGGGCAGAGTATTAGAAAGCCAGATAGAAGGGAAAAAATTTTAGGGCAAAATGAGGAAACAGGGAGAAAGAAAGTCTTTCACAATCTGCACTTAACAGACTTTCACAGTCCATATAACTTGAAATAGAAATAATGAACAGGGTAACATGATTACAGAATTTATAGAGATATTTTGATACATATGCCCAGAGGCAATTTAAAAATATGGCCTTGTTTTTCAAAATTATAAAAAGAAACTGAATGCATCACACTGAAACCCAGTTAACACATTTGTACATTATTTTCAAGAGTATTCTTGAAGTGCAGGCTCTTAAAGTTCAGGTTATTTAGCCAAATGGGAAGTATTCTTTCAAGTCACTTGAAATTCAGGAATGGAAAATTCATCAGTCATGGACAGCTTTGGAATTTCAGATTTCTAAAGTTCTGTAAGGATTCTGAAAGGGATTCCTTGATATAGTAGAGATTGTGTATGTGTGTGTGTTTCATGGGCTGTGGGTAGAGGCACAGCTGCAGTGTGTGGGCATGGGAACTACCAAATGAAAGGTAAGGGACTGACTGTAAGGCCAATCACTAGTTACAGAAAAGAACTTCAAAATCAACAGTTTCCAAGCTTTGATCAGATTCCAAAGACTCTAGGTTCCTGTCTCACTGGTTACTCCAAGTGGAAGGGGAAGGGGAAAGTTTAATCAGATGCCCCATAATCTCATTTCAACCAGAGTGACTTTGCTTTTTATCTGCATTGTGAATTGAGATTCCATGGAAGATTTTGTTTGAAATTAAGGACTCCAAACGCAACGCCTATTGTAAACAACTTTGAAAATGGACAAAAATATGTTACTGGTATCCTGTTGAGTTCCTCATTCCAGATAATTTCACCTTAGAGGAGTCTGCATCCTTTATTATCTTTATTTTACAACTCCCTAAGTTATAAAAAAATTTACAGTAATTTGAATGGTTCTTGTCCATAGAAAGCCAAATAATTTTTATTTTTTGGTAAAATATTGTCCTGTGGATATTGGCCCATTTTGCATTTGTTTATAAATTTATTTCTATTGCTTATTGTGTGATTTGAAGCTTAATGGACCCCAGAAAATTGTGTCCTCTGGGTAATCCATTCCTGTCAATGCAAACCTACTATTGGTAGGAACTTCTTTTGAACTTCAGTAACCTAATCCTATGACCCAGGGTGGGTCTTAATCTTTTTACTGGAGTTCTTTATAAATGAGATGAATACAGAGAGAAACCCACAGAAGCACAGAGGAAAAGCTATAGGAGCAGAGAGAGAAAAGCCTAAAAAGACAGAACTTTTTGGGAGTAATGCTTCTATAACTTGCTGAGCTGCTTTTTTTCTGTTATTTTATTTTTCGAATTTGAAATAAAGTTATTTTTTTTTATTTAAATTTTTTTTTAAAGACACAGGAAAAGAGAAAGTAAGCCATGAGAGCAAGGAGCTGAAATCAAAGGAACCTGGGAGAGAGGAAGTCAGAAGCTGAAGCAACGAAACCCAGAAGAGAAGGGAGAGACCAGCAGGGCCTCCATCTGCTGGTCTTAGGAGAGAAAGCATCAGCTGATGATGACTTGATTTGGACACTTTCATGGCCTCAGAGCTGTAAGCTTACCACCTAATAAATCCTTATTGTAAAAGCCAATCCATTTCTGGTGTAATGCATTTCGGCAGCTTTTGCAAACTAAAACACTTACATATCTATGTGCTATTTGAATTCTCCTTGGAACCATTTGTAGCATATTACTTCTTTCCTCATTAATTGATAAATTAAATAAAAGTCTTCAGCACGTGTCCATCTTAAATAAGTATTAGAGTCATGATTATCCTTTAAAACTTACAAAGCAATATTTGGCAGCAACTGATGTAGTATAAGCCCATAATTCACAAACAGAGAAATTGAGGCCTATTAAATCTAGGAGACAGTAAATTGTTAAGTGTATTCCATGATGGGACCTCAAATTTCCTATGTACAAATAAAGGAAGAACACCCAAATGAGAACAAAGACTATTTATTTAGAGCTTGCATGGTTATTCAGCTACCATCACTTGTGTTTGGCAGAGACTCAAGGCAGGCAGAGGACTGGGAGAGCTACATAGTGGAAAAAAGGGAAGACGTTAGGGAAACCTTGATTGGAGGTTTTGTCATGAGGTAGCTGTAGGCAGACTATTTAGAAGCAGGGTATCCTGTGCGATTGGTTAAGGGAACATATTTGGCATTATCAGGTTGATCCTAAATTGGAAGTGGGGAAAAATTAGAGAAGGTATAAATGATTGATCAAGACTTGGCCATTGTGGACCAGTTGTTGTAGGGATTATGGTTCGACTTCAAGGGATGGTTGCTATACATAGGGGCTAGTTTCCTGGACTGATTTTGTTGGTAGAGGGTCAGTGTTTTCTGGTCTGGTTACTGCTGGTAGTGGGTAAGAGCTTTCTGTTCATTATTCATTTGTATATTCAGTCCCTCACCTAACACCCCATCCAGTATCAATGCTGTTTATATGAGAAACTGGTCATTAATTTTGAATCTGATGAGCAAATGTAAGCTTATTAATATGTAAAGGAAGATCAAAGTAGGATGGTAAAGCCATTCAATTACATTTTGCCATATATAACAAAATCAGCCTTGTCTTATCTGGGAATATGTAGAAGTATCTGATTTAAACTTGAATAGGAAATGTCTAGACTGAAACAAATGATTCTTTGCCTCTCCAAGGGAAGCCCATGGTACCAAAGAACTCAGTCTAAAGGTGTGGCTTTCATCCTTTTTTCTGCCCCAATGCACATGATGAATGAGAGTCACATGTGGCACACTCCCATGGGCACAGATGGTGATTCACCTGCTACACATAGATTCCCACACACTGGCTGTAATTTCCCTCTCTCCCAGCTTCAAGAGAGCACATCAGAATGCAAAAGAATGGGGGTGACAATTAAGAGATTATTTTGAAATATATTTTTAAAAAGGTAAATCACTGGCAGGATTGGGTGCTTACCTATCAGAAGGAATAAATTATTTGACCAAACTTCATAACCCTGGGACTCACTAGGGTGTTTTACCTCTATAGTCAATAATCACTGGTTCAAAGAGATAGCAACCCTTCTTTCAAATAAAAAGAGCAGAAAAAGGTATTCATAATGAAAAAAAAAAACAAGAAAAGCAGAAAGAACAAACACTTTAAAGGAATGAAAATAGATTTCTAAGGGAGGAGCCTAGACAAAAGGATTAAATGAGAGAAGTCAACAGAGATAAAAGTCAAATGAAGAAACCACATCAGTGAAGAACTGACTCCAAACTAAGTCCTTGAATACATTTTGTTTTGTTTTTTTATTTTACTTTATTTTACTTTTTTATTTCTTTCCCCTTCCCCCCCACCCCAGTTGTCTGTTCTCTGTGTCTATTTGCTGCGTGTTCTTCTTTGTCCACTTCTGTTGTTGTCAGCGGCATGGGAATCTGTGTTTCTTTGTTGTTGTTGCGTCATCTTGTTGTGTCAGCTCTCCGAGTGTGCAGGGCCATTCTTGGGCAGGCTGCACTTTCTTTCACGCTGGGAGGCTCTCCTTACAGGGCGCACTCCTTGCGCGTGGGGCTCCCCTACGCAGGGGACACCCCTGTGTGGCACGGCACTCCTTGCGCGCATCAGCACTGCACATGCGCCAGCTCCACACGGGTCAAGGAGGCCCAGGGTTTGAACCACGGACCTCCCATGTGGTAGACGGACGCCCTAACCACTGGGCCAAGTCTGCTTCCCTTGAATACATTTTGTCTTCCTGTGTTTTCTGATATAGAAAACCTCTGTTCTCTGAAGCAATAGCTTCAGTGGTCCTCAAAAAGATGGGTCTATGCCTTTGTGTAATGTAAGATGGTTCTCTCCACTGAGGGTATAGAAATTGGAGAGAATTAGGGACTGCAGGCAAGAAGAAAACAGTGAATGCCAATTAGTGTTAATTCAGTGGGAACATAAAGAGGAAATTTAGATTTCTTATTATGTATATCCAAAACACATTTTAAAAATGAGCAGGTTATCAAGTGCTTCTAGGATTCAGAATTATATTTCTGGCAAGGAACAGGTCAGGCAAGGTGGAATATGAGATAAGCCTGAAAATTCAGATTCCTCCAACAGCTTGGTTCCCTCCAAATCTAAAATGCTGTCAATAATGTTGAGTTCTTGCAGCTTGAATGGTAATTCTCCAAACAAAACAAAGCAAATTTAAATGCATGTAATTTTTTTTTAACTATCCTATTTGAAAATGTGACTAAGTTCAACTCTGTAAGCTTGCATGGGTAATAAATAATTACCATGCTGTGTTCTCACTTATTAAGACTGCTGTCCTTCATACCCCCATACATGAGTCCTCATACACTTTTCAAACAGGGAAAAGGAAACTTACTAAGAAGCAGCCACTGGTATTATCAAAACTGTAGAGTGGAAAAATCAAATGTGTATGAGGGTACACAAAATCCAAAGAAGACACAGTGATTCCTAAAGCTAGAATACATTACATAGTAGGAAGGGGCACTTTAAATTGAAATTGTGAAAATGAATTTCAACTGTCAAAAGTGTATGTATCAAGAAAATACAAGAACATTCTCATCCAAAAGGCATAAAATAAATCTGGCAAAAGTCACATTGGAGTGTTAGACCAGTTTGATAATTCTGAGCTACTATACTGTCTTGTGAAAACTTCATACCACCAACTCACCCTTCAGTCATCTCAAAATCTTGCTTTCCCATATAGTTCTACACTGTCAATAAGGAGTGACTCTATTCCCTTATGTAAACCAGTGTCAGTAGCATTGCGGAAAGCAGCAAAAAGGGACACTGACCTGCCTTGAGTGTCATTATGCTATGCTTTTCTTGACAGTCAATTATCATAATTATGATGCTTAACCTGCATCACAGGTCTGGATATGTGACATCCTCTCTTCTCCAAAATGCCCCCACTGACATTGTGCTCTTCCTTGGATCATTATCCCTGTCTTAGTTTCCTAGGGCTGCTGTAACAAATTACCATAAACTGGGCTGTACTTTGTCTCACAGTTCTGAAGGCTAGAAGTCCAAAATCAAGGGCTCAACAGAGCCATGCTTCCTCTACTTCGTGGGGAAGAATCTGTTCCATGATGCACTCCCGGCTACTCACAGTAGCTTGTATTCTCCCCTCTTCTATGTCCAATTTCCTCTTATAAGGACCCCAGTCACCTTGGATTAAGGGATCACCCTCCTCCCATATGACCTCATTTTAATTTGCCTGATCTCTTCTGTAAAGACTCTATTTCCAGATAAAGTCACATTCTAAGTTACTAGGTAATACGACTTCAACATATATTTTGGGGGCACACAATTCCATCCATAACAATCCCTCTCTGCTTTTCTCCTTTCACTGATCTTTGATTCTTGTTCTTTTTTCCTCTTTCTTTCTTCTACTTAAGGCTGGATTCACTTACTAAATCATATATCATGTATTTTATACTTCTGCTTCTCCAGAACAGGATGAATTGTTTCAGTGCCTGTCCAGATTATACTCCCTTCACACTAGGCCATATCTTTTGATCCTTTATCTTTCTTTCTCAAAAAGGACACTCCAATATTGACATCCTTTATCTCATAATTAAATCAATAATTAGGGTAGATATGTCTGTTAGGAGATAAGGAAGACTAGTTCCTTCCAAATACCTTTGTATATTTAGTCTCAGGCCCATCCTAAAACAATAATTAAATAAAGCATCTTTACTTGCCCATTTCTACCACCTTTCTCTTCCCTTTCTCTTGCTGTCAGTCACTTGAACTGTCAAAAAAAAAAAATCGAGACTGCTAATCAAAACCCCTGGATTATAGCTCTATGGAAGGGAAATCCTTTGACCTTTTATTATTCTTTTCTGTAAAATAGAATTATCATCATCAACCCCGCCTACCACACATAATTATTTTGAGAGGGGATTGCTTAAATTGCACCTAATCTGTTAGATGTTTTACAATATTTGCCTAAGAAGAATCCAGGAGTTGAATAGATGGAAGAAATAAATCTTGCCTAAAGGATCTGAAGAAGCCCAGGTAAGATAACATTGGGCAGAAAGTGGTGTCAGAGTTTGAAATGTTAAACAAATGAGTGAAACAGATTGTGAAAATAAGATCATCTGAGGACAGTCTGAGCAGAATGCCAGAACAAATAAAGCTTCTGCCTAGGCCACTTTCTCTTCCTAGAATTCTATTCCTACTTCCCTCCTGCTGAGCCAAAACTTTGCAGCTCTCTCCAATAAGTCCATCCAACATTTATCTCTGCTCTTCCTGTCTGCCCATAACACAAACCATCTGCATCATTTACTTAGGCCTTTAATTAACAGATTTTTGTATTTTATTGCATACCGTCTTGATTTCTATGTGTGTGTTTTTCTGTTGTTGTTTTTTACCTTTGGAGGTTTAATATTCATTAGCTTCTGAAGTTCAGATCATTTATACCTGTCCATAAGGCATAGCACAGTGTTAGATAAATATTAAGCGTTTTCTCATCCAGCTGTCTTTGCATTCTATCTATGATGCTTTCAGATTTCTTGTATTCTTTTGCAAATACCAATTTTGTACCATCTTCTTCTTGATTATGCTAAATCATTTCCAAAGGTATGCTTTCTCTTGAGTTTTCACAATAATTTTATTTCCCGTATGTCATGTTTGTTCCCACTCTCTGTACACTTGAACACTTGCTTAATACTCTTCTCAGATACACAACTGATCTGGGTTTATGTCTACAACTATTTTACTTAGATTTCTATAAAATTCTACTGGACTGAAATGGCCCACTTCCTGACTTTCTGATACTTTGAAGAGATGGAGCTCATTTATACAGTAAATGGCCCTTTCCCTGTCTCTTTTCTCAACTATGTTTCATTTGCAGAGATATACTTCCATGATGCAATGTGCACCTCCTAATTACTTCCTATATTAGTCAGCCAAAGGGGTGCTGTTGCAAAATACCAGCAATTGGTTGGTTTTTATGAAGGGTATTTATTTGGATAAGAGGTTACAGATACAAGGACATAAAGTATAAGTCACTTCCCTCATCAAAGTCTATTTTCACGTGTTAGAGCAAGATGGCTGCCAACATCTGTGAGGGTTCAGGCTTCCTGGGTTCCTCCCTTCCAGAGTCTTGTTTCTCTCTGGGTTCAAGGTTCCTTTATTCCCAGGGCTTGCTTCTTCCTGGGCTCAGGGATTCTCTCTTCCTAGGGCTGGCTTCTCTTTCCTCTGTGAACTTACTTCCCGGGACTCCATCTTAAGGCTTCAGCATCAAACTCCAACATCAAAAACCCTCAACTCTGTCCTTTACCATGTCTTTTATCTGTGAGTCTCCGGTGGGTACTCAATGCCCTACTGACACAAGAGGTTTACTTCATTAAGTAATCAAGTAAACCTCTGAATCCAATATACTCTCATATGCCCAGAGGAAAAGACTAGTTTACAAACATAATCCAATATTTCTTTTGGAATTCATCAATAATATCAAATTTCTATACTTCCCTTTTCTTTTCTGAGTATTGCAGAACCCAGAATATACAAAGAGAGGACCTGACTGCTAACAAGGAAAAGGGGAGAAAACAACATTATGGCTACCCCAAAAAGTAAGAGCTAAGTGGTGGAGGGATAGCTACTCAAGGTGTTAGTTGAAACAGACCTAGCTTTTTTGAACCAAGTGGCAGACTAAAGGAAAACATAAAAGGTCTTCCTAAATACTAAATGTTTTCAGTTAAACATAATAAAGGTAAGCCACTAAATATGTCTTTCAATTCAATTCCAAAGAGCTCATCATTAGTAGAAATCCCCTCAGATTCCAGCAAGAGATTTGATTGTCAGTCATCATTTCACTAACTCTATGAATTTTTACCTTTTCCTTGCCTTCAAATGTGTTGTGATATGAGGACATGAAAAAACTTGACAAGGAGCCAGTACCAAAATTCTGTCTTATATGAGAAGCCCCATTTAAAGGGAAGCTCAGTAAACAATTACATTTCAGATCAACTTTCCATTCATGTTTTAAAGTTTTCAATTAAGGTAAAGAAGCTTAAGAGTAAGTCCCTGAAAAAATCTAGAAACAGATTAGAAAGGGAGTGGAAGAAAGCTAAGAAATATCAAGATGGGAAGTGAGCCATCCCAGGCATTTTTAAACATTAAATCATAACCTAATAACATGGGAAAATAAGACCTAACAAAGAGGTACCCCAGTAAGCTCATGAGAAAGGGTTTTTTTTTAAGGGAGTAACTATCTTCAGTATTGGCCTAATGAGAGGTAGACTACTTATCACCATATAGCCAATTTTCTGTTACAGTTTCCAACAGTGCAGGGAAGACAGAGAGAAAACTAAGATGGCCCACTACTCTCTGGAATAATTACTATATATAAAGCTTATGGACTTCAGAAAAAAATAATCCTTCATTCCACAAATATTTACTACATACACAGAACCAGGTCTGGTCTCCTAAATGGGCAACAAGCAGCTGCTTCCATGGTCTATGTGAACACAGAATTTCAATGCTTCATATTACTCATAGGCTTTCCTCTCTATTTCCTTTCGTTCCAACCAAAAGATAATGCTCCCATTAATATTAGCTCTTTCCATTAGCACCTATGTTTTTTCTCATATTAATTAGTTGCTATCTTCAGAGGCAAGGAGAAAAATCCATTCAAAAGCTAAGTTGCAGGAAGAAGGAAACATTCAATTTACTTTTATTTTATTTAAATTGGTTTTACAGAGTTCCAACCATATAAAACCACCATGCCATGTGCTGTGAAGTATGCAGAAAATGAACAAAGCACTATTCTAGCCCTCAGAGGAGCTATACAGTGGAAGGAAGAATGCAGTCTTAAGAGTCTATGTGAAGAAATAAGAATAAGGGACATTGAGAGTGGACTAACTGTGGGAGAAACCAGTCTCAGGGTTCAGCCAGTGGTACTATCTGATCACTTCCAAACCCTGCTTCAATAGAGAGGACAGTCTTAGGGACTTGCTCTGATCTTCGGGCTGTAGAAGATGCTACTTACAAGGGGGCGCTTTTAAATTCCGCTCCAGCTGCATTGTCCCACAGCTGGACAAAAGCTTGAGGGCCCTAGGAAGGTCAGCACTTGGAACATCAGGATAGGCCCCTACATAAAAGAATGGCTCCACATCAGTTTTGCAAGGACAGCAACCTGCTTTACACATTCATCTCTAAATACAATAGACTGTAGTAAAGGTTTTGCAATGATGCAAAATTATAGGCACAGTCTTAGGGAAAACTATATATTACAGTCCATCTCCTGATAAGGTGATTCCTTTACTTATAAACTTACTGAGGACCTTATACACTGCGGTAAGTATTCTAAGAATGGGTTTTATTTAAGAGGATATACATGCATGCAATGTAGAGGACCTAACCCAGACCATCCAAAATGGGTCTTGCAAAATGCTTTGCTCAACTCATAGGAAAGCTTCAAAGCTGAAACAGACTACATTTTAATTATTTTGGCTTATTCAGTCTTTGACCTTTAGTTTTCTTATTTGCCAGTGACATAAAGGTTCTTCAAGATATTCATATGAGACTACCTGTAATATTAGAAACCACTACAGTCAGAAAATTATAATTCATTAGCAAGCAGATAATGTGCCCGCTATTATGATATATAGGGCTATATTTATCCTGCAGTTTAACATATCTGCTTCATCAGTGCAGGAACAGGACGATCTTTCATCTAGATGAAATAGCCTTGAAAGCTTCGTCACTGCAGAGCAGCGAGAAGCTAAAATGGTTCTTCCTATCCTCTTTCTGCTGATTAAAAAAAAAAGGCTGCACCACCTCCCAAGGGCTTCATGTGGTTGCTATAGCAACATTATATCTGAGTCAGAACTATTAACAATCACCATGACAACAAGTGTCTCACTTGCCATTTCTAGAAACTCATTGTGTTTGGACTAGAATCATCACACCATGTAAAAAGGGGTGGGGTTTTCCTCTCACTGGAAACAGGGATACTTTCTCCAAATAACTTATCCAAAATTTTTTCTAAATAAAATAAAAGGAATTTAAGAGAATAATACTATCATAAGTTGATTATCCTCTTTCTTGTTTAACAGAAATAATGGCTAAAATATTAATAATTGATATGGTAGACTTGTTTTTTCCAATAAGATCCAGTAAAATCTTTTGTATATATGAAGTTCCTTCCTAGTTTGTAGAATTCCAATAAATCTTTTATATCTCTTGCCTGCTCTTTTTGTCTCTGCTTAATTTCCCTTCCCTCACTCTGTCAGACACCTTCTTGAATATTTAACAGAGCAGAATTTTTTAGAAATTTGTGGATCACACTTGTCAAGTTAGAAGAAGCAAAAAGGATCACACATATTCCTGGAATTACACCAAAACTGGAGTACATGGTATTCTGCAGGAAGTGATAGAGGTGGAGCTGCAGGCCCATCCTCTATCTCTTCTTTTAGACACAAGATGTTAAGATAGGAAGGATGGGCAGAGTCTAGATTTTCACCCAGAACGTGGCCTCTATAAGGGATTGGACGCTGAATAGAATCAACACACTGCAGCTCCAACCTTGGAGACCTCTTGGATCATCTTTGTTCTCATCTCAACCCTTCCCCAAAACTTCCCAAGGTACCACTTCATTCCAATTGACATCATACCATGTCACATCACACAATGACATTTTCTTGAAATTTTTGTCCTGGATCAGAGTTTCTATGATCAGTTAAGTCTGACTCAGCTTTCAGAATATATTCTCACATGTATTTTTTTTCAAAAAGGTACAAAAACAAACAAAAATTTTCCTATACCTAAGGCCAAATTATATCAAATTTCAGACTGATCTCTTTTTCATTAAAACAGATATTCTGAGTTCTGATGTATCCCTTCTTCCCTCAGAGCTAATACCCAGGAGAATGAAGGCAGGCTCTAGGATAAAGTACAGAAAATAAAACTTTAGCAGTGATAGAGGGGTCCTTTCTTTTCACAATGAATCATAGGTTATTTGACTCTTCCTGCCCAGTACTTATTTAGAATGAAAATGGGGGGAAAGGAAGGAAGAGAGAAAATTAAAGTGTCTCATCATTTCAAATCAATGTGATAGTAAGTCCTTGAGAAAAGGCTCAACACCATATTGCTAAGAGAGAAAAAGTTCTGTTTTAGTCTGCTAAGCTGCCAAAAGCAGTATACCAGAAATGGGTTGGCTTTTACAATGGGATATATTAGTTCACAAGCTTACAGTTCCAAGGCTAAGAAAAAAATGTTCAAATCAAGGCATCATCGGGAGAGACTTTCTCCTGAAGACCAGGTGCCAGCAGTCCTTGACTCCTCTGCCACATGACAAGGCACACGGTGGTGCCTACTGTTCTCCCCCTTCTCTTCTGGATCTAGTTGCTTTCAACTAGACTCCTGGGGCTTCCTCTTTCAGCTTCTGTGGCTTTCTCTCTGTATTCATCCCATTCATAAATACTCCATTAAGAGGATTAAGATCCACCCTGGCCATGCCTTAACTGAATAACCTAATCAAACAGTCTTACTTACAATAGGTTTACACCCACAGTAATGGATTAGCTTTAAGAACATGATTTTTCTGAGGTCCATATAGCTTCAAACCATCACAGTCTCTAAGGTTGGGGTGACATTAAACTCAGAACTGAGGGCTATCCTACAGCTCAGGGCAAAGAGTCCCTCAAAAAAAAAGTTTCTATTTTATAATGAATCTATCTAAGTGAGGCGCTTGTGTTCATTTAACTGTAAATGGCAAGACCAACTCTAACAAGCCCTGCCTCTGGGCTACTGAGGAAAACATGACTTAAACTTTCTCCAGAGACTGTAAATGACATTAGAATGCTCACTTTTGCAAAGTTTTCACTGAAGTTCTAAGATGTGTCTATAGAATGCCTAATTGCTGGCTTTTCAATACCCTCTCCGCCCCCCTCACCCATGTTCTGAATTAAATCAAGCCAATACACCTCTGGAAAAGAAAATAGAGGTTCTAAGGACGTGGTGTAGATATTCAGTGTAAAGGTTTATCTATATAGTCTATTCAATAAAGGGCTTCACCTGGGAGGTTCATACTATGATTAGCATTTGCCTTGGCTATTAATTTACCTGTATTGCTAAATTTTTTCTGAGTTCTGAGATGCTAGAAAATAACAAAGGTTAAGCGACCCACTCACCCTTTGAATTCTGGAAAGTAACTTACTGCAAAGAATCACACTTTCCCATATGACCTAAAGCTAAGATTCAGGGATGCCTCTTTGATTCCCTATGACAAGGCCAGACAGACCCTCCAAATTCCCATTCTTTGCCTCACAAATGATTAGCTAAATGCTTGTCCCCACTGATCAATCACAACAAAATGTCTCTTAACCAAACTTTGGTTACACTTCTCTCCTTCCTCCAGACCTCTGAACTTTAAGGGTAACTCCCAGGACATAGGCTGCTTCAGCATAAAATAGTCTCAGATCTACTATCCAACTATGCCAACCTTTTCATCACATTTTCCTATACCCAGTTCTTTCCATTCTATAAATTTCCATTCTATAAATTTTGCCTGACTCTTCAGATTCTTGCTGATCTAGGGTCACAGCACTCTCTCTTTGTAATAGTCTCTTTCCCTTTATAATAATTCTTTCAAATAAAGTATCTGCTTACCAAATTCAGGTTTGCTTCTTGATCGTACCAAACTATAAGTGAATTGTAGAAGCACTGGTTTTGGATTCAAATCCCTCATCCTGTTTACTAGCTGTGAGATGATGAGTAAGTGACTTGATCAAATTGTACCACATTTCTTTTTCATCTTTGAGATAGAGCTAACATTAACACCTAGTTTATAAAATTATTTTGATGATTAAATGAATTAATATACATAAAGCACCTAGAACAGTGCCTAGCATTAAATAAACACTACTTATTATCACATTATAGTTGGATTCAGTTTGGTCATACACTCATATACTCATTGTTTCCTACTTAGATAGATATGTGTTTTAGTTTGTCAAAGAGCTACCAATGCAAAATACCAGAAATCTGTTGGCTTTTATAATGGGGATTTATTTGGGGTAAAAGCTTACAGTTCCAAGGTCATGTATGTCCAAATCAAGGCATCAGCAGAGATGCTTTCTCACCAAAGTTAGCTACTGTTGATCCTGGCATTGTTGCCACATGGTGAAACAAGATGGCTACCAATCTCTGTGGAGGTCTCTGCCTTCCCCTCCAGGTCTACCATCTCTTGGAGCCTAACTGTGAGCAACCGGGCATAGGGCCTGTCTCTTACTGGGCCTCAGCTCTTTGAGCCTCTTGGGGTCTTCCGTTTTCCTGCAGTCCTCTCTTTCACATTGCAAAATTGAATATGTCACCTTTCTTTTCCTCATGAGCTCCTCCATGGGCCCAACATCCTCGGTCTTCCTGCTTAAGAGATTCTCTCTCTTATATGGAGATATAGGGATTCAACCTGAGTCACACCTCACTGATGAACTCCTGGCAGAAGCCCTAAATCGATCTAATCAAGTAATCTAATCAAAGGCCCCTCAGCTGAATTTAATGCAATCAAAGGTTATCAAACCCAGAGGAATATATTAGTTTGCAAACATAATCTTTCTCTTTTCGGGATTTATAAAATAATCTCAAACTGCCACAATATGAAAGGCTTTTTTTTCTTTACCTTAAAGATCATTCATTAATTTTATTCATTCATCTTTTCACTCATTTATTCAACAAACATTTATCTCTGACGGGCAGATACTAGAGGTCAGCCTTCTAGGTGTTATAATTTACTAAGGTTAAAAAGACTAGTAGGGAGGGGAAAACATTGCATATGATAGTTTAGTTTCATTAAGAGATTTCTCACAACTGTGAAGTGGTTGTGCATTTATCTTCCTAGCAGGGGCTGTTCTCATTCTCTAACACTAATTTTAATAGGTGGATATACCCACAGGCTTTTGTACTCCATTTGAAAAGCTATGGTACAGGTTGTCCCAATACTGCCACTAAAATTGCCTAGTATAAAATATGTGTTTTATCTTGGCTATAAAAATAAAAGTTCCTTATAGACTGGAACTTGGCAAATGTAGCTTGATTAACGTGGGAAATTTTTGTTTTATGCTCAAAGGATGGCAACCTACCCTGGTGAACTGAGCTGTTTTGAAATCAGAAGACTGGCCTTCACAACTCTGCCATTGACAGTTACATTTGGAAATTTCCTAAGTTTCTCCCCATCTGAAAACTAAAGAATAGTTCCTGCCTCATATAATGAAGGTGAATAAAAGGATTTAATGTTATAACGAGCCCTAATTCTTACACCTGCTATCTCAGGAAGGCCACCCAGAAATACGAGTTCTACTTGCTTTCTTATTCCACATAACAAGAGCAACTAAATACAATCAATCCAGCCTGATTTAGCCATGTGCGAATGGAAAGTGTCAGAGATGAAACCTTCTGGCAAAAGGCCCATTCTAAATGAATTCAGACATGTTTGTCCACAGTGAAAGATGGATAGAGTGAGGCTAACCAGTTCAAATATTTTGTTTTGTTAATTGTGCATCTCCATCAATCTTTCACAGACTACCTCCTCACAACAATTTAAAACTTTAGGAAATGAATTGTTTTGTGATACACTCTCTACCTTCCATTGCTGCTTTTCATGGAACACAAAAAACAGAAAATGCTTGTTTATCCTCCTTGCTATTACCTTACTTACACACACACACACACACACACAGAGGCTGTTATCATAACTCCAAGTCCTCTTTGGCAGAAGTTGTCCTGGGTAAAATCAACCTCACGACTCCTACTATGAAGCCATGAAATTGTGCTTGTCTAACGTGGGCTGTGAAGTCCTGTGAAATTAGCCTCTTGGTGAAAGTGAAGAGTAATTCTCAAGGCACAGAATTATCTGCCGTTCTCCACAAAGTCTTTCCTGGTCTCTTCAGCTCGAAGATTTATCTTCTTACTCTGAACTTCCATAGAACTTTCAACTCTGTTTATCTGGCAACATTTTTAAAGAGGTTGTATGTTCTCTTTGGGCAGAAACTGTACCTTATGTTTGTTCCCTTGTAGCAGCTAAGATCAATAACTTATATAACCTAGTTAACATGATTTTAGATTTCTATAAATTTAAAAAATGAATACTCCCTGACTGTTGTTAAGATATGGGAAACCATTCCCTCTGGACATGGTAGGTGTGATTTTCTTCACAACCTTCCCTAATAAGGTTTGGAATATATTTTATGCATACGGGTTTGTTTGGGCCAAAAGGTATGGACAATTCAACTCTGTCCTAATTAATTACATTGTTACCAAATGAAATAGACAAAGGCCTAAGAACATGGGCAGGAACCACCATTTATAACACACTAAGATTGCCCCTATGATTCTGACAGTATAAATATTATGTTTCATATTCAAAATGCCCTGTTACTATCATAGTTCCACCCTAGATCAGAGATCTCTGAAGTAGTTATTCTCAACATTTCTGGTAAAAATCATGGTATTAGAAAAGGTTCTTTTGTTGCTAGTAACAGAAACAACTCTGGTTAATTTTTGTAAGAACTGTATAATTGGAAAGCTATTGGACAATTCACATGATAAAAAAAAATAACTGAAGAATCCAACTGTGCTCATTTCCGATGGTTTCCATTTATAAATTACCACAAACAAGGTAGCTTAAAACCACAGAAATTTATTCTCTTGCAGTTCTGGGGTGTAAAAGCTCAATTTCAAGGTGTCAGGAGGTTTGGTTCCTTCTGGAGACTCTGAGTGAGAACCTGCCCCCTGCCTTTCTTCTGGCTTCTGGTGGTTGCCTGCCATCCTTGACCTTCCTTGGCTTGTAGCTGCATCACTCCAACTCTGCCTCTACCTTCACACACCTTCTTGCCTGTATGTTCTCTTGTCTTTGTATCCAAATCTCTCTCTTTTCTCTTATGAAGACAGCAGTCATTGGAGTTAGGACCTACCATAACCCAATATGATCTCATCTTAACTTTATTACATGAAAAGGCCCTATTTCCAAATAAAATCACATTTTTAGGGGTTAGAGTTTGAACATATCTTTTGGAGGGACAAAATTCAATCCACTATGCCAACTGAGAACAGTCAAGAACCAGGTAGCTTCTGAAGGTCTCTGCAGAATCTCAGGGGATGTTCTTCTGATAGAATGAGTGGATTCTGTCTCTTCTTGCCAAGATAGTGTAATTAGACAAATTAAGACATATGCTCAGTGCTTGGCTGCCCAAGAACATAAAAAAGTAGGAACCTCCATTGAGCCCTCATCTCCAGAGACAGGAGAAGCACCTAACTTCACCAAGTCACCAAGAGTGCACACAATGTAAGAAGAGAATTCACTGGCCCCACGCCCGCACCCCAAAAAAATCAAGAAGCTTTGAGCAATGGGGACAATGATATTGGGTGCCTCCAAAACAACAAATATCTACTAAAACCACCACTCCCCCTTTCTTTTCTTCTACAGAGTATATTAGATCTATTTTCTCCAATTCTCTTAGCCCTTAATTGAAAAAGTGGGCAAATTATGTGTGCCTGCTGTTCAGAACCTTGCTAATAAACTTGTTCCATCAGTTAGCCTAATTTTCCCAGTATATTGCATTCACATTTGCTTCTAAAATAAAGATCCCACTTATTCTTCTGTGTCCCTATGTATCCCCGCATGTAATCCAGGTGCTCAGTTTAGCAACATTTTGTAACACTGATACTATCCCACCTGATTTTCTTGGAAGATGAATATAAGCAATATAAGCAAAATGACATTGACAGCTTTTAATATTTTTGAAGCTTAACAAAGAATGAAGGATACCATAACTCAGTTTCATTGGAATAAGCAGCTAACGCAACTGGCTGTGGTGAGTTTATAACGCGTAAACTCCCACCAAGCTGCTATCATCTCTCCATATGTCACCTGGTCATCTGGAGTCAACGTTACGATTATAAAGATGAGGCAATGCCTTTTCCGGACATGGTACTTGTAAGTAAGCAAATGACAAGGATGACCTATTACTTACTGAATCATCACGTCTAGTAGCTGTCATCCAAAAAACATACCAGAGAGCCGAGATTGCTCCTATGTTCTCACAACTCTTTAAAATGAAGATTCTGCATGTCCGTGTTCTGCTATTTCTCTCCAATATTTACACCTTAAAATATGGCAGCATAATGTATACTTACTCTGATATTTTACTAGGTCATTTTCACTTCCCAGCTATTTGGCTGATAATCGCTATTCACTGTGTTTCCTCAATGCTAAATGGGCAACACACTCGTGCTGATGAAAGTTGTATGTGCCATTTCAGAGCTGTGCCAGGAAAAGAAGTTGGAACCACAGGGATGCCAACTGCGAAGCTTTACTCTGTACTGACAAACCCTTAGGTCCTCACTTTTTCATCCAACATTTCAGAAGTTATAGCTGCACTTATACAATTCAAAGTAACAGAAATAATGATTTATGTGATTTACTCAGGCGTTTGGTTAGCTAACTAAGCCCCCAAAATTCTGAATTTTCCATGTTTTAATTGGTTCTGTGCAATGATTCACAAACCAGATAATTGTCAACTCTTTCCTCCATGCTATGAATTTCTAGGCTAAAAGTTTGGTTATCTTTCATGCTGGTTTAAAATCATTCGGATATCTGTACCAATTATAGAAACACACTGCTACCTTTTAAGATGTGTCATTTCCTGCCCAATGGAAACCTTTTGAAAAAATATACCTTCTAAACTCCAATTTTAGATGTAGCCTACCTGCAACTTTTCAGGGACAGGCAAGAAAAGGAATATAAAAGCTGAGGCTGTCCTGCCTGACTTTGTTTCCTGAGGTTTAGGGTAAAGATCAGTAACAGGACAGGCAAGACCTAATGAGTTTCATTTGCCTGTGGAAGAGTCTAAGTTCAGGCATAGGGTTCTAGAGCTGTGTGGAATGAAAAAGTCAGACACTAAGGAGTTGAAGCAGAGATATGAAGTCATGTACCCTCCGTAAAGGAAGCTCCACACTCACCTGTTTTGCTGTAGCCTTACTTTCCCAGTAAGGTGCAGAGTGCTGTTCTGACCAGGGCACCTGAGTATAAAGACAGGAAGGGGAGGGGAAGGGCAAAGTCTGGCTTGGTATTCTGAAAGTCTGCCCAAGGTAGGCTACAGGATGGGTAATTAGTTCCAGTGCTTTCCTCATGGGTTTGCAATTGAAATTAGGCAGACATTGCTGGGAGATAATTACAGGTGTCCCAGCAAAACCAAGAGGGTAGTATGAGAGTTTCTGATTATAGACGTAGAGGTGCCTTAGTAGCAAGGACAATTTAATGTCCTTTTTGTTTGTTTGGTTGGTTGGTTTTTTGCTGTTGTTGTTCTTTAAATATACTTTTTAAAAAGTCACAAAAGAGAATGAGAGACAATGAACAATTGTTTCAAAACAGAGACATGAATTCAAGAATAAGCATTGTGGGCAGTGGATGTGGCTCAAGCCGTTGAGCTCCTGCCTCACACATAGGAAGTCCAATGTTTGGCTCCCGGTGCCTTGGAAAAAAAAAGTAATGTGTCATATGCAGTTTGAAAAGTTAGAAACAAAGAATACAACTGCTAACAACAACAAAAGCTGTTCCAAAATACTGCATTTTGCAACTTCCCATTGTACCCACACTTTCTACTGCCAAGTTCATCCTTTTCACAGCATTGTCTTTCTTACACTGACATACAGAATATAATTACAAGGTAGCCACTCACCACTATTCACTTTATTTTTGGTTCCAAATATTTCTGGTGGGTCTGGATTTAAACCTTTATTTGACTTTGTTTTTTGTTTGTCTGTTTGGTTGTCTGAAATGTCATGGAAAGAAGGCTAGAGTTGAGTAAAAAATATTTAATATTTAATTATTTCTTACAACCTAAGCAAGACATTATACCTCCCTAGGTCTTGACATCTTTATAACATCTACTATGCCTAACAGGATTATTTAGGGAATAAAAAGAAAGGAATTTAAAATTTACTTTCTCAGTTGCACAGTGTAAGACCGAAAGGACTTGATATTTTTTAAATTATTCTGATTTTACAAAATTTGGAAAAACAAAAGATATACAAAATTGGGCAAATTCAGTTCTCGGATTTACAGCTTTAAGTCACAGCAAGAAAGTCCAATTCCCTCCTTCTGGGTAATTCTTCACCCAGGACAGGATTCCTCCATAAAGTAGCAGTTTCTCTCACATCCATATCTCAATTTTGATTCTCTGAACCCAGAAAGCATATGAGAAATGGCAATTCCCAACCTACACTGCTACCCAGATCTTTCCTATCCTCCCCTGTGTAGGATTATATCTTCCAAGATGGAATATGCTACATTAGTCTCCACACACAGACTCACACACATGTGCTCAAACACTTTTTATCCCTATGTCCAGTTGACTCTTGGATGCTGTCTCAGAATGCATATAGAAGGACTGCTAGGAAAGGAAACATCCATCAAGATACCACAAAAGCAGCATATACGGTGGACAAAAGAATGCTTTGTTTTTTGGTGGATACAGAGCCTGGAGATTGGCAGGTATCTTTCTTAAGGTCTTCTCTTGTCTGGGTCTGTCGTGACGTTGTTAGTTTTTCTCAATCTGGTTCCACCTGTTTTATGGGTAGTGGAGAATGATGTCAGATAGAAGTATTAATGTGTTTATCAGTCATGGTGTATGCTTGAGCTGTGTTTTCATCCTTTCCTATGTGTTCATAAGTATTTTATCATCAAAATAGGAGATTTAATATTTTAATTCATCAGGAAATATCTTGCATATTGACCCAGAGGAAGTGCTTTACTCAGGGATGATTATCCATTGGTTTTCTTCCTACATCACCAATAGATCTGTAATGTCACAGCATCTTTGTCCATGTGCATCTTCCATGATACCTGGACAGTATAGCTATGATGCATCCTTGGAGTGAAGACAGTAATAGATAAAAGCACAGAGCACATATTGGAAACTTATGGGTGCCTCTGCCCTGACCTGCCTTCCCTATAGGTTCAAGATACTCCACTATCACCTCCCCTCCTTCCAAATTAAATTTCCTATTTCATAACACATAAACCAAAAAAGGGCCACTTTACCTAATATATGAATCTTTTACAATTTAATAAGAAAAAGATAAAGCATGGGCCAAGGATCCCAAAAGAAAGAACACTAAAAAGAAATATAAATGGCTTTTTAAACATATGAAAAGATTCTTAACTCCACTCAGAATAAAAGAAAAGCAAACTGAAACTACAGTGTAATTCATTTATCATCTCTCTGATTGACATAAATCAGAAAGTTTGACAAAAAACAATGTTATAGGGTATAAACCGAAATAACATCTATAGAGGAAAATATAGTAATAGCTGTTAAAATTGAATATGCTTATACCCTTTGACCCAGAAATTCTCAAGCTAGGATTAATTGCATTAAAAATCTACATGCAGACAACCAGCAAGATGGCGGCAGAGTAAAGAGCTCCGAGAGTCAGCTCCTGTTACAGGGCAATTAGTATACACCCAGAACCATCTGGAGCTAACTGAAGCACCTGTTTAGGGGCTCCAGGAGACCAGAAGAGCATCCTGCAACATCCTTGAAAGAATGGAAGGAGGAGACTGCCCATCTGCAGAGAAGACTTGTAAGTAAAGCACACCTTACCATGGAGACTGGTGCCCATCCTCCACTGGAGGCACAAGATGCCTCAGGAGCTGTTCCACAGCTGGAATTGAAAGCTCCACTTCCCCAAAGTGGGGGAGGAAAAGATGGTTGGGCACCAGCTTCAGCTACTGAGGAGTAAACTCAGCAGGATAAAGTATAATCCTAAGAACAGCTAAAGTTTGAACCTGTCCAAGTCAGAAAGAGGCCAGTACCTGCCATCTTAACTCTGTACCTGGCACGAGGGGAAGCAGGGCAGACTGAAAATCACAGTGCTGGTAGGGACCGACTCCTTTTCATCCAGATCAGATTGCAGCTCTGGCCTAGGCCCCAGCCCCACTTCTGGCAGGGAAGAAGCTGGGGGAACCTAAACCAGGCAGTCTGGGAAATTACTGGCCAAGCCATGAAGGCCAGTGATTATTCTACTTTGGCAGAGCAAGCAACCCTGGGAGTTATTCTGTACCTGGAATTGGAAGCTCCATTTCCCAAAATGGGAGGAGGAGACAGTTGGCCACCAATTTCAGCTGCTAATTAGTAGACTCAACTGGCTAAGGTTTAAAATTAGGAACAGCTAGGGTATGAATCTGTCCAAGTAGGAAAGAGGCCAGTGGCTGCCATTTTGACTCCACCCCCAGCCTGAGGGGAAGCCAAGCTGACCAAAAAGCACAGTGACCATAGGGACTTGTTTCTTTCACCCAGATTGTCCTGCAGCCCTAGGCTTCAGCCCCACCTCTGGCAGGGAGGAGGCTGGTGGGCCCTGCATCAGCCTATCCTGGTAACTACAGGTACCTTTAGCTGCCACAGACTGAATAATCAGAAGTCTTCCAGGGCAACTGTGGTCATCTTGGACCTACACTGCATAGATTGCTGCCCATACCTGCAGCTCCATCCCTGCCCAGGCAGGGGAGAAAGGGCATGAAGCTTCATCAGTCTCTTTGGGAAACTACAGTCTAGCCCTGCACAACTTGGATTATTTGACATAGCTGTGACTCTGTCCCTACCCCTAGCAAAGGAAAAAGTTGGGAGATGCTTCATTGGTCCCTGGGGCAATGAGGGTAGCTTGAGTCTCCACAGCTTATAGCACTAACTACATCCTTGGATCCTACTGCACAACCAGCAGGGACAAAGGCCAGGAAGCCCTAAACTAAAAAGAAAGACTGCACCCAGAATAAATAATCTAGTAAACCAGATGCCAAGGCACCAACAAAAATTACAATCCACACCAAGAAACAGGAAGGTATGGCCCAGTTAAAGGAAAAAGATAAGTCTCCAGATAATATAAAGGAGTTGAAACAACTAATCATAGATGTTCAAACAAATCTCCTTAATAAATTCAATGAGATGGGTAAAGAGATTAAGGATATTAAGAAGACACTGGATGAACACAAAGAAGAATTTGAAAGCATACATAGAAAAATAGCAGATCTTATGGGAATGAAAGGCACAATAAATGAAATTTTAAAAAAAATTGTAGTCATATAATAGCAGATTTGAGGAGGAGGAGGCAAAAGAAAGGATTGGTGAGTTTCAAGAAATGACCTCTGAAAGTGAACATACAAAAGAACAGATGAAGAAAAGAATGGAAAAAATTGAACAAGGTCTCAGGGAACTAAAGATAGCAAAATATGTGCAGACATATGTGTCATGAGTGTCCCAGGAGAAGAGAAGGGAAAAGGGGCAGAAGGAATAGTTGAAGAAATAATGGTAGAAAATTTCCCAACCCTATTGAAGGTCATGGATATCCATGTCCAAGAAGCACAAAGTACTCCCACTGAAAAAAATCTGAATAGACCAACTCTGAGACCTCAAATGTCAAATGCCAAAGACAAAGAGAGGACTCTGAGAACAGCAAGAGAAAAGCAATACATATATTGCTTGCATATCCTTTATATAACATATAAGGTATATCCAGTAAGATTAAGTGTTGATTTCTCACCAGAAACCATGGAGGCAAGAAGACAGTGGTCTGATATATTTAAGATACTACAAGAGAAAAACTTTCAGCCAAGAATTTTATATCCAGCAAGATTGTCTTTCAAAAATGAGGGCAAGATTAGAATATTCACAGATAAACAGAAACTGATAGCATTTCTAAGCAAGAGACCAGATTTTCAGAAATTACTAAAGGGTATGCTAAAGCCTGAGAAGAAAAGGCAGAAGAGAAAGTCCTGGAAGAAAGTCTAGAAATGAAGATTATATCAATGAAAGTAACTAAAAGTGTCAAAAGAGTGGTGAAAATAAAATATGACAGATAAAACTCAAATAGTCAGGAGTAAACTTAACCAATGATGTAAAGCACTTGTATTCAGAAAACTGCAACTCAATGTTAAAAGAAATAAAAAAAAGGCCTATATAACTAGAAGAACATTCCTGTTGTGGGAAAACAGTAAGGAACATGGTTTGAGGTTGAAATGCTTCCGTAACACAGACAAAAAGTGCGGGCTTAGGACCACAGGCCTTGACTGGATGGAACACCATCTGGTCAGCACAAAAAATGTTTGCAGGAGGATGCATTTGAACTTTGTATGACCTGTCCCTTATTATAGTAAATAACAAACAGCTGCTTGTTAGTTTCTAAATAAATACGATGTGGAAACTAGGGTTGAGGCTCTCAGTTTCAGAAGCTAGGTATTCCCTGATTCCATCTTTATTTCCTCTCTTGTGTCTTTCTTTCTGTCCTTTTATTTCTTCAGTTCTGTGTCACCTTCCCTTCATGCAAACCTATTATTGAGCTGATCTCAAGCACATTCCATGCTCTTCAATTGGAAGTCTAAATATCATTAAAATGTCAATTCTACTCAAATTGATATAAAGATTTAATGCAATCCTAATTAAAATTCTACCAGCATTTTTTTAAATTGAAAACACAATGATCAAATTTATTTGGAAGGGTAAGGGGTCCTGAATAGCCAGAAACATCATAAAAAAGAAAAGCGACTCCTCATCTCCAGACTTTAAATCATATTATCTAGATATAAGTGATAAAAACAGCATGGTACTGGCCTAAAGACAGACACATAGACCGATGGAACCAAATGGATGGTTCAAAAACAGACCTGCACATGTACGGTCAAGTGATTTTTGACTAGCCTGTCAACCCACACAGATTAGGCAGAACAGTCAATTCAACAAATGGTGCTGAAAGAACTGGATATCCATAGCTGAAAGAAGGAGAGAGGACCCCCATCTCACAACTTATCCAAAAATTAACTCAAAATGCATCAAAAACCTAAAAATAAAAGCAAGAACCATAAAACTTCTAGAAGAAATTATAGGAAAATATCTTGAAGACCTGGTGGTAAGTGGTGGATTCTTAAAGGAGATAAGAGGAGGACTGAGTGGACTAATGATGTTTAATGTGTGTAGACATTTCAATTAGCTTTACTGTAAAAGTGTGGAAATGTATAGAGTGGATGGTAACACACAGTAACAGCTAGTTTATAAAAAGGGATGTGGCTGCAAATGGTGGTCTAAGGATGTAAATGCCAATTGACAGAATGCTAGAGAATAATCCAGGAACTGAATAGCACAGTAAACGAAGAGGTGGGTAAGAATTGTGGTTGATGGTACAGATGCAAGAGTGTCCTTTGTGAACTAGAGCAAATGTATATCACTACTGCAGGTTGTTGGGAATGTGGAGAAGCATGGGGAAAATACAGCTGGAGTGACCTATGGACTGTGGTTAGTAGTAATAATATAATATTCTTGCATCTATGGGAAAGATGTACTGTGTTGGTAATGAGGCAGTATGGAAAATGTGAGCTTAATGTACACTATGGTCATGGTAACAATCAGATGATATTATCTTATCTGTAGCAAATGTTCTACCACAGTGTGGTGTGTTGATGGAGGGGTGTTGTTTGGGAATTCTGCACATGTGCATGATTGTTTTATAAGTTTACAGCTTCTGTCATAAAAATTATATTTAAAAAATAATAATAGGGTGGTTTGGGGGAATGTAGCTGAGCGAGAGGGTTTCGTCCTCGCTCAGGCCCAAGAGTCGGGGGGGCTTGCTCCTGCCAAACCACCGGCGGGGGGTGCCCCAAGAGGGAGCACCGGTTCTCCAGGCGTGGGGGACGCGCGGTTGGGGAAAAACCACGGAGACCGCTTGAGCGCAAGAACAGGTCTGCTTTATTGCGGAAGTACACTTAGCTATATAGGGTTGGGTAGAGGGAGGGGCGTGATGAAGGGAGGGCTGGCTAAGGGGCGGCTGTGGACAGGCTGAAGCTGATGGATAGACCTGAGGTAAGCAGTTACTGGGGAAGAGGGCAGATTGTGGGTTGGCAATATGGGCGGGACTGGCGGGAAGGACGGCGGGGGCTGGAAGGGGAGGAGGGGTGGAGAAAGGCGGCAACAGGGGAAAATACAACAAATGTAATATAAGGACTATAATTAGTAGAATGTTTTGACAATATTCTTTCATAATTTGTAACAAACAAACATCTCACGACAATGCAAGGTGTTGGTGGAGGGTTGATGTATGGGACCCCATATGTTACACATGTTTGCTTTGTAAGCGCGCAACTTTTACTATGCACTTCATTGTTTATTAATGCTCACATATAAATGATATAAAGATAATAATAATAAGGTTGGTTGGGGAAAAATACTTTGGTTAGTAGTAATATTTTGACAACACTCTTTAATCATTAGTTAAAAATGTTTAACAACAATGCAAGTTATTGATGGTAGGGTGAGTTATGAAAGTCCTGTATGATGTTATATGTGTTTGTTTTGTAAGTTCACTATACACTTACTGTTTAGGTATGCTTATGTCTCAGTGATATACTTCAATAAATTTTAAAAATAAAATTTAAAAATTTAAAAAATCTACATGCATAAACAAGAAAACACAAAAGTTTATTGCAGCATTGTCTATAATAACAGGACATTGGAAACAGTAAGAGACTAGTTAAATGATCATAGTACATCTACACAATGGACTACAATTTATCTATTCAAAATAGTGAGTTTACTCTATATGCATTGATCTCAGAATGAATTCCAGGATAAATTAAGTGAAAAAAAAAAAAAACGAAGTCTAGAACAGGTTGCATAGTATGATTACCATCTGTCCAGGAAAAAAAGAAGGAATATATACTTGCATGCATATAGAATCTCTGATATACAGAGCACACTGACAACAGTGGCTGCCTCTGGGAGGGGAACTGGTGGTCAGGAAGGAAAGGAAAAGGTCAAAATACTCCTTCACAGTATTTGACACAGTCATACCTTTTAGAGAAAAAGATGAAAACAAAACAAATCTCTGCTATTTCCTCTGTACAGAAAAAAAATTCTGTCTTTGTAAGAAAAGCCATCTGATTGTACAAATAAATAAGTTTCCTCTGAAGTGCAAGTGGCATACAGCATCAGGCTTCCCAAGTGCCCGTGTTGGTAGACAAGACTGCAAGGAAAAGGGAGGACCAGCAGGAGCTGTAAGAGAAGAAGCCATGGTCTGGGCCCACACTTTTGAAGTAATAAAATGAATACCATTCTTACGGAAGTGCTGCATGGCTACAAACAGCCTTCACACACTGTAGTTAATCTGTGTAACTACCAGGGAGGTAGATGTTGCTCCGTTTATAGATTATTGAAAGTAGAGTGGTTCAATGACTCACATTAGGGCAATGAGTAAACCATGATGGAGTGAAATATTCTGATGTAAAATCCAGTATATATGTTCCATAAATATCTGTCTGGCCAGAAATAAAAACCACATTGAAGTTGAGTATTTTAAGGAGAGTTTTATAATGGGTCTACTGACAAAGCAGGACTGTCTACTGACAGAAGCTTGGGTTGAGGAATGAAGCCAGCTAACACTGAACCCTCCTGGAGGAAGCCAGAGGAGTCAATACACTGACCACATCTCTTTTCTCACTTACCACCTGTGGTGGTCCTCATTGTCTGAACCCAACTGTACCCGAGAGGGCAAGAGAGCCTACGCATGTGGTCCCTACAGGTGAACCTTCCTGTTCTCTAGAGTAGATGGAAAGTGGATCTGGGGTAGGCGTGGGGGGTAGACTAGAAGATGTCCAGCACAGGTACCAACCCCTGGGACTGGAATGAGGGTTGGATGAGTAAGTAAAACTGAATTATGTACATCATGGTTTAAAATATGTTACAAATTCTGTGACCAAAAAATTACTGAAAAGATTTGAACAGTTTCCCTTCACAAGCTCAGATGTGTAGAAATACAGCCTATCTTTAATTTTTGTTTTATTTTTTTTCTTAAAATATTTTTTTCTTTATTTTTAAAGATGCTTTATATTACAAAAATGTTACATCAAAAATATGGATTCCCATATGCCCTATTCCCTCCCCCTCCCACACTTTCCCCCATTAACGACATCTTTCATTAGTGTGGTACATTTGTTAAAACTGATGAACACATATTGAAGCATTGCTACTAACCATGGTTTATAGTTTATATTATGGTTTACACTTTGCACCACATAATTTTATAGGTTTTGATAAGCCCCAGGAAATCAGTACCCCATCAAGGAGCCTTCCCTTGAAATATATTATTACCTATCTCCCCAATGAATCAGTTAGAATCATGTATAATTTTCCTACACATGTTTCTTCTGCCCCTTTTATCTGAACCTATAATTAGCACTATACCCTCTACATATATGTCTCAGAGACTTAAATCTTTGGGCTATTCATATGCCTGTTGAGCCTGAATCTCAGCAGAGTTGCAGCGAACACCTACTCTCCAGTTCATCGGACTCGTCCAGAACAACAAACACAAGATGGTGGACAATGCCCACCCCAAAAAACGGAGTGCCTACAAATGTAAGCAAGACAGTTCCATCCATCTGCCCATGGGATCTAAGACCCCTCTCAGCTGGAAGCAAAAGGGGCATCACCCTTCCTTCCTTGCTACCTTCCTTCCTTCCTTGCTCCCTCCCTCCCTCCCTTTCTCCCTTCATCCCTCCTTTCTCCCTTCATCCCTTCCTACCTTCCTTCTTAGGAGGAACTCAGGATTTAACCCAGAATGTCACACAAAGGAGGTGGGAGCTCAACCATTGAGCTACATCCACTCCCATATCATTTTATTTTATTTTTTTAATAGGATTTGTTTGCTCATGGTTTCTGAGGATAACTGGCTTGCTTTCTCCCTGGCCAGTATTTCCTGTCTTACTTGCAAACTTTAAGGCTTCTTGTCTTTTTTTAAAAATAATTAATTTATTGAAGTATATCACTGAGACATAAGGATACATAAATGGTAAGTGTATAGCAATAGTTGTGAACTTACAAAACAAACATGTAACATCATACAGGACTTTCATAACTCACCCCACCACCAATAACTTGCATTGTTGTTAAACATTTTTAACTAATGATTAAAGAGCATTGTCAAAATATTACTACTAACCAAAGTATTTTTCCCCCAACCAACCTTATTATTATTATCTTTATATCATTTATATGTGAGCATTAATAAACAATGAAGTGCATAGTTTGCGCGCTTACAAAGCAAACATGTGTAACATCATATGGGGTCCCATACATCAACCCTCCACCAACACCTTGCATTGTCGTGAGACGTTTGTTTGTTACAAATTATGAAAGAATATTGTCAAAACATTCTACTAATTATAGTCCTTATATTACATTTGTTGTATTTTCCCCCAAACTACCCTATTATTATTTTTTAAATATAATTTTTATGACAGAAGCTGTAAACTTATAAAACAATCATGCACATGTGCAGAATTCCCAAACAACACCCCTCCATCAACACACCACACTGTGGTAGAACATTTGCTACAGATAAGATAATATCATCTGATTGTTACCATGACCATAGTGTACATTAAGCTCACATTTTCCATACTGCCTCATTACCAACACAGTACATCTTTCCCATAGATGCAAGAATATTATATTATTACTACTAACCACAGTCCATAGGTCACTCCAGCTGTATTTTCCCCATGCTTCTCCACATTCCCAACAACCTGCAGTAGTGATATACATTTGCTCTAGTTCACAAAGGACACTCTTGCATCTGTACCATCAACCACAATTCTTACCCACCTCTTCGTTTACTGTGCTATTCAGTTCCTGGATTATTCTCTAGCATTCTGTCAATTGGCATTTACATCCTTAGACCACCATTTGCAGCCACATCCCTTTTTATAAACTAGCTGTTACTGTGTGTTACCATCCACTCTATACATTTCCACACTTTTACAGTAAAGCTAATTGAAATGTCTACACACATTAAACATCATTAGTCCACTCAGTCCTCCTCTTATCTCCTTTAAGAATCCACCACTTACCACCAGGTCTTCAAGATATTTTCCTATAATTTCTTCTAGAAGTTTTATGGTTCTTGCTTTTATTTTTAGGTTTTTGATGCATTTTGAGTTAATTTTTGGATAAGGTGTGAGATGGGGGTCCTCTCTCCTTCTTTCAGCTATGGATATCCAGTTCTTTTAGCACCATTTGCTGTATTGACTATTCCACCCAATCTGTGTGGGTTGACAGGCTAATCAAAAATCACTTGACCATACATGTGCAGGTCTGTTTCTGAACCATCCATTTGGTTCCATCGGTCTATGTGTCTGTCTTTAGGCCAGTACCATGCTGTTTTTACCACTTATAGCTAGATAATATGATTTAAAGTCTGGAGATGAGGAGTCACTTTTCCTTTTTATGATGTTTCTGGCTATTCAGGACCCCTTACCCTTCCAAATAAATTTGATGATCGCATTTTCAATTTTTTCTTTAATGCCGGTGGAATTTTTATTGGGATTGCATTAAATCTGAATATCAATTTGAGTAGGATTGACATCTTAATATTTAGTCTTCCAATCCATGAGCATGAAATGTTCTTCCAGTTACTTAGGCCTTTTTTTATTTCTTTTAACACTGAGTTGCCATTTTCTAAATACAAGTGCTTTACATTGTTGGTTAAATTTATTCCTGACTATTTGAGTTTTATCTGTCATATTTTATTTTCACCACTCTTTTCACACTTTCAGTTACTTTCATTGATATAATCTTCATTTCTAGACTCTCTTCCAGGCCTCTCTCTTCTGTCTTTTCCTTTCAGGCTCTAGCACACCCTTTAGTAATTCCTGAAAATCTGGTCTCTTGCTTAGAAATTCTCTCAGTTTCTGTTTATATGTGAATATTCTAATCTTGCCCTCATTTTTGGAAGACAATCTTGCCATATATAAGATTCTTGGCCGGAAGTTTTTCTCTGGTAGTATCTTAAATATATCAGACCACTGTCTTCTTGCCTCCATGGTTTCTGTGAGAAATCAGCACTTAATCTTATTGGATATCCCTTATATGTTATACTTTGTTTTTCTCTTGCTGCTTTCAAAATTCTCTCTTTGTCTTTGGCATTTGACATTCTGATGAGTATGTGTCTTGGAGTTGGTTTATTTGGATTTTTTCGGATGGGAGTACATTGTGCTTCTGAGACATGGATATCTATATCCTTCAATAGGGTTGGGAAATTTTCTACCATTATTTCTTCAAATATTCCTTCTTCCCCTTTTCCTTTTTCTTCTCCTTCTGGAACACCCATGACATGTATGTTTGTAAACCTTTTGCTGTCACTTAGTTCCCTGAGACCTTGTTCAATTTTTTCCACTCTTTTCATCATCTGTTCCTTTGTATGTTTACTTTCAGAGGCCATTTCTTCAAGCTCACCAATCCTTTCTTTTGCCTCCTCCTCCTCAAATCTGCTATTATATGATTCCAATGTTTTAAAATTTTCATTTACTGTACCTTTCATTGCCATAAGAACTGCTATTTTTCTATGTATGCTTTCAAATTCTTCTTTGTGCTCATCCATTGTCTTCTTAATATCCTTAATCTCTTTAGCCATCTCATTGAATTTATTAAGGAGATTTGTTTGAACATCTATGATTAGTTGTTTCAACTCCTTTATGTCATCTGGAGATTTATCTTGTTCCTTTTTAACTGGGCCATATTTTCCTGTTTCTTGGTATGGATTGTAATTTTTTGTTGGTGCCTTGGCATCTGGTTTACTAGATTATTTATTCTGGGTGCAGTTTATCTTTTTAGTTTAGGGCTTCCTGCCCTTTCTTCCTTGCTGTTTGTGCAGTAGGAGCCAAGCATGTAGTTGGTGCTGTAAGCTGTGGATGCTCAAGGTGCCCTCTTTGGCCAGGGACCAATGAAGCATCTCCCAACTTTCTCCTTTGCCAGGGGTAGGGACAGAGTCACAGCTGTGTCAAATAATCCAAGTTGTGCAGAGCTAGACTGTAGTTGCCCAAAGAGACTGATGAAGCTTCATGCCCCTTTCTCCCCTGCCTGCTGTGGGGGTGGAGCTGCAGGTGTAGGCAGTAATCTATGCAGTGTGGGTTCAAGATGACTGCAGTGGCCCCAGTAGACTTTGATTATTCAGTTTGTGCCAGCAAAAGGTACCCACGGTTACCTGGATAGGTTGGGGCAGGGCCTGCCAGCTCTCTTCCTACCAGAGGCGGGGCTGATGCCTAGGCTAGGGTTACAGGCTGATCTGGGTGAAAGAAACTGGTTCCTACCATCCCTGACATTTTCAGTTAGGCTGGCTGCCACTCAGGCTGGGGGTGGAGTCAAAATGGCGGCCAATGGCCTCTTCTGACCTGGGCTGATACACACCCCAGCTGTTCCCAGGGTTATATCTTAGCCAGCTGAGTCTACCAATCAGTAGTCAAAATTGGCAGCCAACTGTCTCCTTATCCCCTGTTTTTGAGAAATGGAGCTTCCAATTCCAGTCACAGAATAGCTCCTGGGGCAGTTTGTATAGCCAGAGTAGGATAATCACTGGTCTCTGCAGCTTGGCTGGTAATTTCCCAGAGAGGCTGGTGCAGGTGGCTGCAGCTTCCTCCCTGCTGGAGGTAGGGCTGTGGCCTAGGCCAGAGCTGCAATCTGATCTGGATGTAAAGAAGTGGGTCCCCACCAGCACTGTGATTTTCAGTCCACCCTGCTTCCCCTCCTGCCAGGTGTGGAGTTAAAATGGCAGCTCCCAGCCTCTTTCTGACTTGGACAGGCTCAAACTTTAGCTGTTTTTAGGATTATACTGTAGCCCGCTGAATTTACTCATCAGTAGCTGATGTTGGTGCCCAACCACCTCTTCCTCCCGTTTTCAGAAGTGGAGCTTTCAATTCCAGCTGCGGAACAGCTCCGGAGGCGGCTTGTGCCTCCAGGGGACGATGGGCACCAGTCTCTGGGGCATGGGGCGCTCTACTTATGAATCTTCTCTGCAGATGGGCATCTCCTCCTTCCATTCCTTCAAAGATGTGGTAAGATGCTCTTCTGGCCTCCTGGAGCCTCCAAACAGATGCTTCAGCTAGCTTCAGAGAGCTCTGGGTATTTACTAACTGCCCTGAAGCAGGAGCTGACTCTAGGAACTCCTTACTCCGCTGACGTCTTGCTCTGTGTCCCATATATTTATTTTTAAGGTCATCTTAATTTTGAGCCCCAACTCTCATTCTCCAAACTGAGGAGAAATGTAACTTCAATCATTCTCTGAGCTCCTTTCCCTCAAAGTACATAAAGGAAAAGGATTGTATAAAAGGGCAACTAATGTATTCCCTTCAGTAGGATTTAGGCTTTCACAAAAGGTAAGAAAAGATATTCCTTCTCCTTTCTCTCTCACCAAATCCTCAGTTACAAAGCCTTGCTACCTACTTGGAAAAGGATGGGTAAATAGGTAGAGAACAAACCTAAAATAAATTCTCAATAAATTATCCTACCGCATTATGAAGAAAGTGAAGATAAAATGTTTTCTCAGTCTGAGGAATATTCAAGCTTGGTTGAAAACAAAACAAAGTATGATAATTTTAGAGCTGGAAGGGATTAGGGAAGTTATCTGGGTTATAGCTTCCCAAACTGATGTTAAGGAAAAGCAACTCTGGGGCTCTGAATAGATGTGCAGTGGGAAAGTAAGAGAAAAACAAAACTATGCAACGAAGTTTGTCTAACAAAGATAAAGAAAATTAATCAGGCTTCTTTCTACGGCAGACTTACTCAGACATTTGAACACAATAGCATGTTTTCCCAAAGGGCAATTCTGTATGTAGTGTCCAGGATCATTTCATGCCAAAAGCTAACTTTCTGAAGAATAGAAAAGGGCTGATTGAGCCCCATCCTCATTTATCTGAAAAGGAAGCTGAGTCTCAGAGGTTAAAGTTACCTATCTAGAACTCCTAAACTACTGGCTCCCTGTCTAGTGTTCTCTTATGGTAACACATTTACCATATCTCATTCTTGTCTGAAAGAGAAATTTTAAAATAGTTAAGAGCAGAGAAAAGTTAAGGGCCTGATACTTATGCAGAAGACAGGGCTGACGATGGCAGGGAGCCAGTACAGGATGAGAAGCCCTTGTGAGCACTTCTGTCTTTCCTTGAGTAGCGGAAAGAGTTCAATCACATTCATCAAAGATTAAAGTGCTCTGAGCTGCCCCTCCAGGATACTTAGAAAGAGATGTTACTTTCTTGTCTCTCATTCAGAAGCAGCTTAAGGTTTTCCACCCATTTTTAATTTTCTACATCTGGTACAGTTTTTCCAACTTTTCACCACGGCTTCCTCTCAAACAACATTGGTTGTTCAGAAACATCCATTTCTCTTTCTCTGAAGAGGCCTTGGGAGACCTGAAGGCCAGGAAGAGGAGAGAACTGGGTAAATCTGAGAAAAATCTGAAGATGAGGTTTGTTTTCAGAACTCCTGTTTTCCTGCACTGTATCATGTATCTGTAGAAATGGTTCTGAAAATGAAATGAGTTGTGGGAGCAAACCTGAATCATTCAACCCTGAGAGAAAGAAAGCACGAGTCTAGATCAGGTTCAGCTCAATTCAACACGTATTGATTAACCACCTAGGATGTGCTATCACAGGGTTAGCAGGCTAAAAGGCAGAAAACCTATAGAGAGGAGAGTGAGTAAGGCTCTTAAACCTATTGTATCTGGTGCGATCCTTTTTACCTGCTTCTTGATGAACAACTTAAAGCATGACTTACAGGATATTTTTGTGGGAAGTTTTTGCCTTAACAATATCTATTTCCCCGCCCCTGGGATAGAATACTGATTTTCCTTAGGAGACATCCCTTCCACTCTCAATCCATGATATTCAGATAAAATTGAGTCTGCCCCCTTTTACAGGGAAGGCATGTGACCCAGGCTAATGCAATCAAAGCAATACATTCCTTTGGCTATAGTGGTTGGTTTAGGGAGGGCCTGTGATGGAATCAGAGCTGATGTGAACTAATCCTGAGACTATTTTCCAGAGCCACCAAAAGACATCTGCCCTCTCTCTGCCAGAGAATCTAAGAGGATAGATTAAGGGTCCAATACTTTTGGCAACCATATTGTCACTAAAAGAAAGAGGCTGCCTAGGAAAAGACCTAGTCCCAGAAGAGCGAAGGTCAGGACCCAAAGAGGGAACCCTGGAGATGTTATCTGAGCCCTTAGATTCAGCTTTGCCTGAAGATCCCCCCACCCTGGGAATTCGCAATTACTTGAACCAATAAATTCCTCTTACTACTTAGATGTTTAAACTGAATTTACCATCATTTGCAACCCAAAGAATCCTGATAAATTTATTACTATTTGTGACTCATCCCAAAGAATATGAAATTTCTTTCTGTTAACCTTAGTTTACTAAAAGAAAAGGGAAGCATTAAGATGTTGCATTTACTACTTTTAGATACAATTTTACAAGCATGTAACTAATCTTAAATTTGTTACCCCAGTGGGAAGGAACCCACAAGTAAGCACCAAACTTCATCTGTAAATCTGGAGTGAAGGGAAGACTATACCTAAAAGCATTGTTCAAGAAGATGAGTTGCTAGGGAATGAGAATGAACTTTAGGGTATGTTTATTAATTGGTATATTCACCAATGGCTTTGTCAGCCCCTTTAACCTGATATATTCTGATAATATAAGCACATTATTTTATATATGTGGATACTCATCTCCCCCAATTACATGCAGTAGGGGATTAATCAGATCCCAAAATAGATCAGCAGTTTTGCTCACCTGGTCTAAAAGATCCTGAAATGATCTCAATTTCTTACTGCCTAACACAAAGTTCACCATCTCAATACGTCTACAATTTTCTAGATTGTTTACTATGTGTCAGGTACCATGCAAAGAACTTTACATATCACACTTCTCATTGAAACTTCAAAACATCTTATTATGAATCCCATTACAGAGTAGGACACTAAATCTTTTGCAAATTAAGCAGCTTCTTAAAGTCAGCTAGAAGTAAAGTGTTGGATTTGAAGTCACATCTATGATTCCAAAACCTGCACAACTACTATAATACTTCTCAGCCTGTAATCTTCTCATCATGGTTACCAACTGAGCTCAACAGAATCCTGAGCCAACTAACTCAAATCAGTGTCCTGAGGTTATAGCCCTGCCTTGCCCCAGACTGGCCTCTTTTCTCACCTTACTGCTAGGACTCTCCAACTCCCCAAATTTCAGTGATTCAATCCACCTCAAGGAAGTCTCATCCCAGGGAGACCCAGCTTTAGTGTGAGGAACTTCAAAAAGAGATATAAGGAGAATTCAAGTTCTTTGTTTTGGTATTTCCACATTTACAGTTAACTCATATGTCCTAATACAAGCTCATCATCTTCTTTTTTACACCAATCTCAAGTTTTTGGGACAACTTCCCTAAAAGCAGTATCCAATCACTTACCAATTTCAGCAAATCCCCCCTTTGAGATTACTCCTGTATCTTACTTTTTAATCTTACTCCAACATTTATTGAATTATCTCCTCTCCTTAAGACTTGTGGTGAAGTCATCTTACCCAGTTTTTCTGTCACTGATCTCTCCATCTCTGATTCTTCCTTGAGAATGAACAAAAAGACCTTTTTTTACCACATGATTTACCAGGTCAAAACAATTCATTCATTGCCATTGTTTATGGAATGGGTTCAAAAAGTATTAACACAGCTTCTAAGGACTTACATAAACTGGTCTCTGCCTATTTTTCTCTACCTACATAAAATTTTGTTCCCAAGTGAGTTGAACTCAGATTCTCAGCTCCACAGTACTATTCTTGTTTGCTCTTCATTAAATGTTCTTCCCCTTTTCTCCACCTCCAGTGATTCTAATCCTCCTTTAAAACCCAGATTCCAATCAATTTCTTGTGAAACCCCAATCAGAAATTATTCCTTCATTCTTTAAACACCTAAGGAGGTTGTGACACTTTGCCATTGTTTATGAATTCTGAAAACAGATATTGGATTATGTTTGCAAACTGGTTTGTTCCTTTGGGCATGATTAAATTATGTTTAGGACTTTGATTGGACCATGTCAGTAGGACGTTGAGTTCCTTCCCCCTTGGTGGATGGGAACTCACAGAGAAACCACAATGCAGAGAAGGGAGATTGGAGTTTTGATGTGGAGCCTGGGGAAGTAAAGACACAGAGAAGAAGGACACACGAGAATTTTAAGCTAGGGAAGTAAACAGACAGGAGAAGAACACAGAGGACAGCAGAGTCTCTAGAAAGAGAGATGAGTCTAAAACCTACACCTGCAGCTGAGCACAGAGAGGAATGAGCCCCGGCAGAGAAATGAGACTTATCCCAGCCTAAAACTAATATTGGAAGAAGCTGGGACCACAAAGCCTTAAGAGGAAGAGGAAGCCTGAGCCCATGCAGACATTGGCAACCATCTTGTTCCAACACGTGGCAATAGAATTTGGTGAGGAAGTAACTTATGCATTATGGCCTGGTAACTGTAAGCTTCTACGCCAAATAAATACCATGTATAAAAACCAACTGATTTCTGGTATTTTGCATCAGCATCCCTTTGACTGACCAATACAGAGCTTAATGACATCACCATTTGCATGACATTTATCACATATTGTAGCTATGTTAGTGGGCATTTCAGTCTCCCCACCTAGTGTTAAACTCTTAAGAGCAGGACTCATAACATACACATTGTTAAGTCTACTAAAGCACCTGGCTCAGTGCCTTGGCCATAAGAAACACTCCACAAATATGCTAACTGATAAATGAAATATATATGAAATGGTAAAAAGCTGTGGGAGTCAGCATCTAAGATGATCCTCAAGGATTCTTGCTTCCTGGTATTCATCTCTTGTGTAGTCTCCTCTCACAATGAATAACAAATAATATTGCAGAAATGACAGAATGTGACTCCTGAGGCTAAGTCATCAAAGATATTGCAGCTTTCACTTTATGCATTCTTCCGTCACTTGCTCGGGGAGGGGGACGGGCAGGGAAAGCAACTGTCATGTCTTAAAGACACTCAGGAAGTCCATTGGCAAGGTTCACTTCTTGGGGAACTGAGGCTTCCAGCCAACAGCCAACACCAACTTGTCTGAGTGAGCTATCTTGCAAGTAGATCTGCCAGCCCCAATCAAGTCTTCAGATGACTGCCATCCCAGATAATAACTTGACTACGACCTCCTGAGAGACAATGAGCTTTAAATACCTAGCTAGGATGCTCCAGAATTCCTGACCCATAGAAACTGTGTGAGCAAATATTGTTTGTGGTTGTTTTAAGCTCCTAGATTTTAGAATATTTTGTTATACAGCAATAGATATGTGATGCACAAGTCCAGTGTAGTAGCAGTAAACAAAAGCTCAAGAAAGTCCAAAGAGCTTCCCTTGTAGTTGAAAAATGATAAAAATAAAAATGGGAAGTAATAAAAAAAAGTGAAAAGACTTTAAAATTTTGAAGACCTGGGTTATGCATTCAAGATTTTTCTGCTGCTAGGATCAATTAATAAAAGACTGTTTCCAGTCTCAAAAGTTCTTTGCAAGCTTCTGAACTGTGAGCCATGATCTCTATACATACTGTAATTCCAATGATCAAGGATAAAATAAGTATTAGTGAGTACCATTTGTTTAGAATTCCTATGTGCCAGGCACCATTTAAGATCTCCAAATATAGGCTCCTGAGGCACAAAGAGATTAAGTAACTTGCTCAAGGTTTCAGTTTGTAGATGGCAGAGTTGGTTTTACATCAAGGCATCCCTGGATTTATAGCCCAGGCTGTGAATCATTATGCTAAATGAGATATCATGCTTCCTCTAGGACTTGACATTATACCCAATATTTTGCAGACATCATTTAAAGGATTGAATACAAGTTTATTTAAAATTGATGACTATAATTAACTTATAGACCGCCCCCAGCAACTCTCACTTGGATACAAGATGTTCTTTCTTTGCTTCCTTTGATAGTTAAAATCATGAACTAAGGCTGAGAGACTGTCTCATTCCAAACACCTCTAACAGGCACTCTCACAGACTTGAGTGTATTTCTCTCCAGGCTAGTGGGATCTGAAGCACCATTTGATTCAAGTTGGGTGCATCAAACAGTGAAGTGTGAATCCAGACTGCAACTGTTGATTTTCCAAATACAATGAAATCCATTTTATTCTTGTTGATATCTGGAAGGAAAATGGCAAATAAAAAGTACAATTTGACAGAGACTTTCATTCAGCTTATTTTCAACAATGCTGGTCAAAATCCTGAGGAAGATATGAAAATGCATAAGATTTTGCCCTTAAGGAGCTTCTACTCTAACAGTTATAAGTTAATTATAATCTTTTAATGTTGAATAAGCACAAATTATACTGTAAGAATCCAATTAAGTGGGCATTATGAATGTTTTTTCACATCCCAAGCATTGAACAACACCTTCCATAAATTGGAAAATCATAATAAAAAATTCCTTATTAATTTCTCCAAGCACCACAATAAATACTTTCAAATTAATACAAAATAAACGTGTGCTTATTATAAGTAGTAAAAATGCAAAACTGTATTTTAAAAATTAAGTATCTTGGGAAGCAGCTGTGGCTCAATCAGTTGGGCTCCTGCGTACTAAATGGGAGGCCCTGGGTTTGCGTCCTGGGGCTGCCTTGAGACAGCAGGATTGCCTGAATGCCAGGGAGAGCCACCCAGCCCGCAAGCACCACCAAGCATGCAGGCGCCGCGGAGAGCCGACTCAGCAAAGTGACGCAGCAGCGACAACAGTAAAAAAAACACAGAAGAGCACACAGCGAATGGATACAGAGAGCAGACAGCAAAGCAAGCCGCAAAGGGGGAGGGGAAATAAAATAAATAAATACAGACACAGAAGAACGCACAGCAAATGAACACAGAGAGCAGACAGTACACAAAAAGCCACAGGTGGGGGGGATGAAAAAAAAATTAAGTATCTTTCCTCACCCTCCTTCCATTCCCTCTCTCCTAAAATAATCAGTTTTATAGCTCCTTCCACAGCTTGCCACATATTTCCACAGATGTTTTCAAACAGATGTGTATATATATATATATATATATACATATATATAGCAGTATATATAGATATAGATATATACACATATACAGAGCATTTTGTGGTGTTGTCATTGTTTTATAAAAATGGGGTATCAAGCACTATATTACCCTTCAACTGAATATTATTACTTTTTAAGTATGATAGACATTCCAACATGTCAACAGACAAAAGAGTTAACTAATAATTGATAAAAACATAATGTTTTGAATTTTGAATATAATTTAGTTTAATCTACCATTCTTCTATTAATGATCATTAAACTCTTCTCTACAAACTTTTGCCACCATAAAAAACACCACAGTTAAATATTCTTGTACATATGACCATACAGAACAGATTTTCTATGGTGGGATAATTGGATCATGGATAATTGTATTTTTAAATTTTAATAGAAATTTCAAGATTATTTTTCATAGCAAAGTTGTGGTACTTCACTTTACCAAGTGCCAAAACAATCTATAAAGATGTCAGTGTCCCTATATCCATGCCAGTATTAGATTTTATCAGTCTCTGAATTGTTCTAATATAGTGGGTAGAAAATAGTATCTCCTTGTTGCTTTAGTTGCCCTTTCCCTACTGTTATGCCAAGTGTTTTTATAAATAGTTATAGGCCACTTAGATTTTTGTCTTCTTGTAATTACTTTGTCCAATTTTGTTCCTATTAGTTCTTTTCGCTTATCAATATGTAGAATCAACATATATTATTTGGGTGGCAAATCATTTTTCTAGTCAATCCTTTGTCTTTTGATTTTATTTGTATAGTCTATTACCATCCAAATACTTTTAATTTTATGTGGTGTAGCAGTTTGATATTATTTATGAATTCCAAAAAGAAGATACTGATTATGTTTGTAAACTGGTCTATTCCTCTGGGCACGATACCCTTGGATTGTATTAAATTCAAAGGCTTTATGTTTATTGATAAAATCAAGATTAGAGCTTTGATTTGACCACATCCATAGGTCATGACTCAGGGTTGAGCCCCACCCCCTTGGTGGGCTGATAGACATTCACTCAAGAAGACACTCAGAAGAAGATACTCAGAGGAAGGGAGATAGAACTCCATAGACTAAGCAGAGGAGAGAACTTTGATCCTGTTGCCCGGGAAGAGAAATGAATTATTCCCTGATAGTTTGCAGCACTGAGAAAGCCCAGAAAGAAACAAGCTCTATGCCAGCCTGTAGTTGAGAGACAGAAGAAGGCTGAACCCTCCCAGATATTGCCCGCCGTCTTGCTTTAACACGTGGCAACAAACTTTGGTTAAAAAGTACCTCTTATGGGATCTTGAGTTGGACTCTTTAGGGCCTTGTAACTGTAACTTTTTACCCCAAATAAATTCCCTTTATAAAAGCCAACAGATTTCTAGTACTTTGCATCATACTTCTTTGGCTGACTAATACATGGGTTGAATATGTCTATCCTTCCCTGAGTTTGCTTTCTTAGGGAGCTCCCACAAGCCTAAGATCACACCATAGTTTCCTAAATTTTCCATAAATATGTTGTCATTCTGTTTTCGTCACATTCTTATTCTTTCAATATGCTGGAGATATTGTTCCATTATCTCCTAGTTTCCATTGTTGGAGATGAAAAGTTCTATACTAGTCTTATTTTCCTATCAAAATAACCTGTTTTGGGAAGCAGACTTGGCCCAGTGGTTAGAGTGTCCATCTACCACATTGGAGGTCAGCGGTTCAAACCCCGGACCTCCTTGAACCGTGTGGCGCTGGCCCATGCACAGTGCTGATGCACGCAAGGAGTGCCGTGCCACGCAGGGGTGCCCCGTGTAGGGAAACCCTACCCACAAGGAGTGCGCCCCATAAGGAGAGCTGCCCAGCACTAAACAAAGTTCAGCCTGCCCAAGATTGGCGCTGCACACACGGAGAGCTGACGCAGCAAGATGACACAACAAAAAAAGAAACACAGATTCCCAGTCTGTTGACAACAACAGAAAGGGACAAAGAACACACAGCAAATGGACACAGAGAACAGACAACTGGGGAGGGGGGGAGAGAAATAAATAAAAAATAAATAAATAAATCTTAAAAAAAAAAATAACCCGTTTTTGCAAGTGTATTTGTTTTGGCTTAGTACTATCCTACCTGGAAACATGGAAATTTTTCTCTTTATCATTGTAATTCAAGAATTTCACCAAGTTACATCTAGGTGTGTTTGCTCATTAACTCTCTTGGCTTCAATAAGCCCTTTCAATTTACAGTCTTTATTATTTTTTTAACCTATTGTTTTTAAAATTTTCAGTTCTCCTTCATACATTTTCTCATTCTGAAATTCTTATTATTTATATGTTAGATCTTCTGGTTATTTACTCCAGGTCTCTGAGCTTTTCACTCATGATTTTTCTCTCTGTACCTTTGCTCTCTGTTGAGCTACATCTCTTCCACTGGCTCTCCTAAGCCACAAGCTCAGTTCTAATAAGTAATCATCCTCTTATTTTCTTTGTCAATATTTTTAAATGATTTTCATACAAAGTATTGTTTACAGTCTTGTCACACTCATTGAGAGTTATCTTCTTTTTCTGCATAGCATCTTTAAGCTGTTTCATCTACCTCAATGGTAGTCATTTATAATAGATGCTCATCTAAAATCCCTGATTCTGTGAGGACCCTCGAGTGAGTTTATTTTTGTTTTTTCCTGCTTATGGTTTTATGCTCCCTCAGGATCTACAAAGGTCAGATTTTTCAACTCTCATCCTGAGTGTTTTAGTTTGCTAAAAGCTGCAGGGAGCAATAAACCAGAAACAAGTTGGCCTTTACAATAGGAATTTATTAGGTTAGAAGCTTACATTTCTGAGGCTGTGAAATGTCCAAATCAAGGCATCATCAGAGATGCTGTCTCACTGAAGGTCTGATGCTGGTGATCCAGGGTTCCTGCCCTGTGGCAAGACATAAGAGCAAGTTTGTTAGTCTCTGCCTTCTCTTTGTCATTTGAATTTGACATTTTGATCAATATGTGGTGGACATACTTTTCTTCAAGTTTACCCTGTTTGGTGTTCTCTAGGCTTTTTGTATGTGAATATTCAAATCTTTTGCTAAGTTTGGGAAGTTTTCTGTCATCATTTTTTTGAATATTCTTTCTGCCTCTTTCTTCTCTTTCTGGGACTCAAAAATGTGTGTATTTTTTATGCTCTATGGTGTCCCAGAAGTCTCGGGTTATTTTCTCTTTTTATAAGTCTTTTTCTTTCTGGTTCTCAACATGACTCATTTCAGTCGTCAGTTTGATAATTCTTCTGCCAGCTCCAATATGCTATTGAAACCTCTGTGGGAATTTTTTATTTTTATTTATTTTTTTTAATTAATTTACTTTATTTTTTTTTTATTTTTATTTATCTGTCCCTCTCCCTCCCTACTCAAATGTTTCTCTCATTTATCTGCTCACCGTTTGCTCCCCTTATCCAGGAGGCACCAGGAACCAAACCCGGGACTTCCCACATGAAAGGCAAGTGCCCAAAGGTCCGAGTCACATCCACTCCCTGCAGGCTGCAGTATCTGCTGGCTTGTGGCATCTGTTTATGTCTAGGTCATTGTGGTGGTGGCTATGTCTAGTTCATTGTGGGAGGGACGATGTCTGCTCATCTTTTAGGAGACATCAGGACCTGAACCGAGGCCCTTGCATATGGTAGGCGGGTGCTCAACTGGGTGAGTCACACCCACTTCCTGCTCCTGGGACTTTTTTGTTTTAGTTATTGTGGTCTTCAACTCCAGTAGTTCTCATTGGCTCTTTTAAAAAAATTTCTAGCCCTTATTGAGATTCTCTTATTGTTCATTCATTGCTTTCTTGATATCTTTTTGTTTTCTCCTACATTTTCCTTCATCTCCTTCAGCATACCAGAAATCATTTCTTTAAGGTTTTGTTTGGTATGCCCACAGTCTGGTCTCCTTTGTTGGTGTTTTCTTGATTTCTATCCTCTTCCTATGGATGGGCTATCATTTCATGTTCCTTCGTTTATCTTGTAATCATTTGTTACACACTGTATATTTTAATATTTTAAAATGCTAACTCTGGAATTTATTCCCTAAGATGTCTGCTTCTTGATCTTGTAAATAGCTGGTGATATGACAGAGATTTTCTTGAGCTTCAGCTCTATCAGAAAGGTTTGCCTAAGGCTAATGCAAAATACAGGGTTCTCCCTATCTTTTCTGGGCCTGTGCCTTAGCCTGGGCTTGTGCTTACTAGTGCTCTAGGGTTTCCCTCTACTCCACCAGAGACAGACATTCTCCGTCTGCTGGGTGCTCCACTGCCACATTAAAGCTGGTAAGCCCTTTCTCTATGCTGTCTACTTCAATTGTTTCCTATACTGTTTTATTGTGCTTTTGCCTGAATGGCAAATTCTGGGAGGAGTGGTATACCAGAGAGGATTTCCCAAGTTAGTTTTTGCAGCCAGAACAATTCCAGGAACCCACAAAGTAAGCACCAGTCTGCTACAAACTGCTCTGGAGAGGGGATAAAGGAAGGATCAGGAAGTGCCCCAGGGGTTTCTTCCATGGCTCTCCAAAGCCGTGCTTTCTTGACCTGCTAGCAAATGCAGGTCTTCAACTGATTTTCACAGCTCAGAGGAAATGTACCACCTTTAAGTCTCCTCTACTACCTTCATCTGGAGCAGGCCAGGACAATGGCCATCCCCAGTAATCTGAAGTTGCTAATCAAAAGCCATGATCTGTAATCAACCTGTGTCCACCCTGGACCTTGGGGAAATGGATGTTTATGTCCCTTTCTGACACCAGCAAGCTACACCAGAGGAGGTACTGCTACCTGCCACAAACCTGTGGGATGAGTAACAGTAACTGCCATGCAGAGAGGGCAATTTACTGGTATTTACCATAATTTACCAGCCTCTTCCCTGGTTGTTGTATAGTGTTCTACTGGACCCTGGGGTTTCAAAATAGTTGTTTCAGGCAGTTACAGCCTCTTTAATAGTTGTTCTGGTGGAAAGCCTGATTCCTGGAGCTTCTTTCCTGCCATCTTACCTTAATCCTCTCACAGCAGGTTTTGTTTTTCTTTACCCCTTATAAAAACTCCTTTCTCAGAAGTTGCTTTGAGGATATATACCTTTAAAATGTAATGAATGTCATAAATAATAAATTGAAATATTCCCTGTGTTTTTGTTTTCCTCATATATGAATTTCTCCTGGACAGTCAGAGGTATTCATGTTGCCTCAAGGGGAATTGTCACGTTTATAATAGGAGTACAAGTAGCTAAGTCAGTCATTAGTCTTTTTTTACTTCCAAAATGATCTGTTGAAGTCCCCATCAAAGACAATAATTTTGATGCACATGGTTTGGTTTTGTAAAAGTCATAATTTATTAAGCACAGAACAGCTTTTGAAAAACAAGGAAGATGCAGATTTATACATAGCACTAGGGATAAACAAACAGAAAGACCCTGAACACTGCTGACCAGGGGGCTCTGGATGAAGCACACAGGCTGCCCAGAGGAAAGGAGAATGGAATGGAGGATGACCATGGATGTGATAGATAGAGCCTGGATGTAAGAATATTCCTTACAGCGGATCCAAGTGGCAGTTAAATCAACATCTGCAGACTATTTCTAGCCATTCAAGTGAGTTCAACATATGTGCTGATATCAAATTGGATAGTCTGATAGTCTATTCAGGGCTGTTAAGGGAGGCCCTGACTAACATCTAAGAATTGTGCTCATATTTAGCTGGATTTATTGAATTCCATCTGAACTTCCTGATATGGACAACCTTAGGACACTTGGAAGCTGCTGAAACAGATGGTGTGCGCCTTTCTGGCTAAAGGTGATTGGTCATGTTGTAGAGAAGTCGGTGTGTGTGGTATCAAAGGCCAGGACACGAGAACTCTGAGAAGGAAGTTGACTTATTTCGACCAGCCAGACTCGGTGGACTCCTGTCCTTAATAAAAACCGAGCCCCAAATAGAATTTTTCAGTCCCTTTTATACAGAAGAAATAAAAGTAGGGAGATAAACAGTGTTTGTATGCAAAAAGACTTTTTGTTAGTTTCTTCAAGTGTTTTATCTGAGTATTAGATAAATTATTTCCTCCAGGTAAGTTTGATTTAACACATATTAATTCCAAGCCAGCTTGAATTATCATATCCTCCACATTTCTCCGGGATGCAACCTTGAATACACATTCAGTCTTACATCCTTTCTGAACATTCAAAGGCTATAGGGCCTATATTACTTATTTGGATCTTGAGAGACTAGGTACACTTGGAAACAATTCTGAATTTATGCACAGGCTATATTAGACAGTGTGCATGGTGTGTTTGGATGGAATTGGATGTCACATAATCATTTCTTCAATCTCTGATGGCCCATTGTTTCCAAAAAAGAATAGGTTACAAAGTAGCGTTAACATTGTAAATGCAATTCATGATTATTTCAATGTGAGTTTGGGGACTCAGGACATCTAAAAGGGTATAAATGATGACAGTGATTAAAAGGGTTTACATTCAGTATCTCTATATTATAGTGTAGAAGGCAATAAGAATAGTTAAGTCTCTGCTGCTGAGCAACCTTTATCTCCACAGTGTTTTTGGAGGTGAATTTTATATTCTTTTTGAAAGTGTTGTCTAATATCCAATGATGGGTTGAGATACAAAAGAAAACAATGAAGAAGAATACGTAAATCCGGAAAAATCTACCAGTTCCCAGTGTAAAGGAAATCATAGCTTCACTTTGGTAATAAGAACATTCCAGGTCCAAATTGGAACACTAAACTACATTGTTCCTTATCTCCCAGGATGGCAAGAAGCCAATTATGTTAAATAATATGGCCTGAAGGAAATTTTCAGAGCTGCTGGAGAGGTATCAATCCAATATTTTGGGACCTTAAATGTCAATATTTATTTTTAGGAAGCACACAATTTTTAAAAATGTAGTTTTGTTGGATATTATTTTTCAAAACACATACTGATTATTTAAAAATAATACTCATATTGTAAATCTTTGATGTCCTGCAGATGAAAAATAGAGCAGGACAAGCAATAAAGTATAAATACAAAATATTTACTGAAATAATATTTCAAGGAAAGCATCAGTCCAAAGGGACTTATTTAATTGACAACAACCTTTAGTATAACTATCAGTCAGATGGTTAGATATGCACTCTCTTCATTTCCCACACACTGCAAAAAGCTACTCATTTCTCTGACATAAATAATAAATTGTTCTTTTATAAATTAGCCTTTATTGTTCGATCTCTCAATCAAAATGGAAGTGTCAAATGGAAAACTATATCCCCAAGCAAGAAAGGGATGTGCTTCAGGAGATGGGGGAATTAAAACAAATCCGATGTTGTAAAATAAGAAAGAAAAGATTGAAATATGTATCAGTAAAATAATATCTAAATAACATTAACAAGGGATCCTGCCAGAAAATGAGCTATTTAAAGCATATGTACAAAACTCATCTCAGGCAACATTGCTTCAAAGCACAAGGAAAAGCTTGATCTGGTCAGGGCAGTGATCTTAGAGTGAAAGCTCTGGGTTCTATTTCATACTACGCCATTGAAATTACTGTGAGGATTCAAGCATCACACTGGGTCTGTTGGTGGCAAGAACTTCCTATTCACCCCTTCAACATTCATACACTGAATCTATGTCATAATGAGCCACATAAAGCCAGAAACATAAATACCTTAATAGCACAGATCCCAGTAGGGAATATCCTACCAGGTACAGCCTATTTCTTAAATTTTCTTGATGCCAAGAACATAACATTCCTGCAGAGAATGAAGTAATAATTGGTCTCTTGAAGGAGCTTCTTAGAAGATGGAAACATATGGATAACCCCTTATCCCCTTCTTGCCTATCCTCTCCACTTGCCACCTTTCTCTGAAACCCCAAATAGGTGATGGGCTGATCTAAATTGGTCACATAAGAGGGCACACACTGAGCCTCAATTCCAAGATTTGAAAATTTCAAAAGAAATTTAGAATGGCCCTGGGGTTTATTTTTTGACATTTATTATCCCAGGAATTTGGAGATTTAAGACAAAATTTAAAGTCTGCTCTTTCTAAGAGCAGGATTAACTCTCTGTTGTGCTAGATGTGTATTGGGGTAAAGGTGGCAGGAGACAGACCTCTTAGCAGAGATTACCCACACCTGATTTGGGCATTGAGGCAAAGGCTCTCAATTTCTTACACTTCTTTCTGCTACCCAAGACATAAAGACATGTGAGACATAAATTGTAATATCCATGCCAAAGTACTAGCTGAGAAGTAAAAATGAAGCAAGCAGACCTTTCATCTTCACTGGTTTTAGGCTATTTCATACACATTGCTTAAGTAAAGGACTTCTCTACCAAGTCCAGGGAAATCCATGGAATTTGGGTCCAAAGTCCCTAGTTGATAGTAATGTGTGACTTTTCCTTGATTTGCCTCCTCTGGGCAAATATTTTTTGGAGTCTCCTTAGGTGAGAATGGCAGTAAAGCTCTGGATGCAGATACTCTGGACCTTTGGTCAAATATCTAATGCCATCTTAGCAGCACAAAGTATAGTCATTTGAATACCATTTGACATGACTCTATAATGATGTGGGCTATGGGTGGGAGGCTCTTTGTCTCTTCAGAGATAACCTAAACTGTCTGATTTGTGGGTGTGAGATGGTAAGAGGCTGCAGTTCTGTCCTTGGTGACCATGGCAACGACTCCAGTCCCAGGAAACAGTTTAACAATGCAAGGTCTATATACTTTAAGTATTAGGGGAAATGCAAATAAAATATGCTAAAAGTTTATCTAGAATGTATGAAGTTCATGCTAAAAGCTTACCTAAGATGTGGAAGATACATATGCTAATTCAAGCCTATTGAGAACTGAAACAAAGGGACCATTTAACCTTTCCTCTCTGTATAAAAGAAACTCAAAAGTCTTGTTCGGGGCTCAGGATTGAAACAGAAAGCTCCCAAGTCCAGCTGGCCATCAATAAACCATTTTTCCTTCTCAAAATCATTCCTGAGTCCTGGCCTCTCTATATGCAAATAATTGAACCTCTCTCAAATTCTACAACAATAAAAAGTATAAACTCTACAGGCAACATCTGCGCAAGTACTTATAAATCTTCTAGGAATTGTGGGTTGAGTCTACAATTGCCCTTGCAACAAAGCTATGGACTGCCTAGGACACTGTCTTGACTAAAAGTATCAGACCAAATGCCATGCCAGAGTTCAGATTAGGAGCGGGCCAGGCACAAGAGATCTATCTAAGCATCAATATCAGAATTCAGTTATTACAGGCCCTAGAGATCTAACGACCTTTGTCAACCTAAGGTAACTTCCAGAGGGTCTTGTGAGATCTAAATAGGAAAAGGATTTTCACAGATTTTCAGAGTAATTTGAACTCCTTAAGGGATCCTCAGACATTTTTTTACCTTTTGTGGAACAGTGACTCAGAGACACCATGAGGCCCATATTCTCCCTTTACACCTAGTCCAATTCTGCTGCAGAATTGTGGAGGAGTTTTCTATACTAGATATGATCTGAAGAAAGAAAAAACTATGTCTCCTTTCAAAAGAAACCATAGGCATGACCCCAATTATACCCACCCAAACACAACCTGAGAAGGAAGAGGATTTTGCTGAGCAATTATCAGAATTTCCCCCATATATCTTCTAAATCGTTCCCTTCCATCTCAAGCTGATTATTAAGGTTGACCTCCAAAGGGAGAAATGCTGCAGTGCTGTTCTAGCCACTGGTGATAAGGGATGCTATTCTTTTTTCTCTGTGGGATATACAGGGAGAAGACTGTGACTACTTTTCTTAGTCCACGTGGTTCATAAAATAGTGTAAACCACAAAGAATCTCACCTGAAGTAATAATCTGTCTCTAGAATAATAATTTCACCTCACTTTTACACTTCTTCTTCCTTCCTAAAGAGTTCAGCATATCTTGTTAAGTAAATCTCCCAAGAGGGAACAAGAATGACTTATCAGGTAAGTTTTTCTGAAAGCAGAAGGAGAAAATATGAGGAGACTTTTGTGGCAGTCATGAGCCATGGACCATTATGAAGGCAACTCTTCAGGCACATAGACATATTGCCCTGGGATATTGTAGTGGATTCTATGAGCCAGTTGTCTAGGGACACTTGTCTAGGACCCCACTCATCCTCCTCCGCCTCTTCTTCTTGTTCCTCGTCATCATCATGAAACATTACTATCAATCATTGTGTGAATCTCTTATCTCCCTGTATAAGAAACTGAATACAGACAGACAAAGAAATTCCTTACCAAGTAACTTTCAAAGCAGGGAAATCAAATGTAAATTTGTTCTACAAGTCTCAACATCTGCGTTGGAAATTTAAGATGCCTTCTAGGAACATGCTAACATCCTTTCATCTCTCTTATCAACTTGCTTATCATCTCATAACAACAACCTGGAGCTTTATGTGTCATTTACACTTCATTGTAAAGAAGTTATCCCTCCCTTTTCATATTCTCCCCTCCCATTGCCTACCACACCATCTGTATTGTACAAGTAGTTTCATATAGATTGATCTGAAAAACACTTCCATTTTTGTGCTGTTCAGTCTATACCAGTATCAACCAATATACATAGATTCCAATGGTTTACAATCTGTCATGCATATGCCACCTTACTTAAACATGTGTGGCAATGAAAAAATAAACGGTCCATTTTTTAGCTTGAGGTATAAGTAACAATAATCATTTTCCTTTGTTTCCTTGCATTCTGGCTGACATTATTATGTGGAGTAAATTAATACTACATAGAGAGACAAACAAACTGATATCATTTTGGAGAGCATACAAAAAAGTACCTATGCTACTGCCAAAACGATTACTGTACCAGGTTTTACTATCCACTATCTCTTAAAGTCAATTGATAAAAATTCAACTCCAAAAAGCTGATGAGATCCTATATGTTGACGCCCACACACACAAACACAGGATTTTTGTATTATGCACCCAAGAAGCAAATGTTGAGCATTCACTAGGTACACCACCCTGCACCAAGCAGTATACTCTGCCAGGATACTAAAATTGTGTACTTATTTAGCAAGCCCAGAACAGTATCATCAGCTCTAAATCTTGTTCTTTTGTTCAGCTCAATGATATCAATTCAATGATATCAATTCAATGATATCTGAAAAGTTCACTAGGTGATATTTGAAGGGAAAATAGAGAAAGCAAAATTCTTTGTTTGAATTGCTCTCATGGTTGAGCTTATATTATATAAAGAGTAATGATCCTTAGGCCTGTGTATTTTAATATGTTATGATGTTGAAACACTCTAGTCTATATTAAAACAAAGGGCTAGAATATAAAGTGTTTCCGGTAGAAAAATGAGGAGAGAAATGGCACAATGTTTTGCTGTTTTTAAATAAGCCACTTAAATAGCTTGGTCTGAAAGGCTGTGTATGTGTCAGTGTGAGCTAATCCTGTCCTCTCTTTCCTTACTCCCTCTTCTCCAGGGAAATGAGTCACACCTGGTCACTGCCCCTGATACGATGCTTGATATTCTGAATTCCCATCAGCTCCGCACAGCTAGGATGATGTCAGCACAGTTGACACTGTTAGATCCCTGCCCTGCTTACATCAACTCCCTGTAGCTCCAGCGTCAAATGAGTGTGGTGAAGGGGAGGAGGCATCATCCTCTTAGCAACCAAGCCCACATATCTAGGATCCAGAAATGACATCTGGCACTTTGCTTTGAAGATTTCCAGCACTTCCCAGATTTTCAACCAGATTGGAATCCCGTTGCTCTGTTAAAAAGAAGTTACTTATCACCTTCCCATCACAATGTGTGTGCTTTTACAACATTTCAGATGAAAATATTTATCACCAAAGCATTTTTCACCAAAGTCCTTATCCCATAGTTCCCTGATTCCTCTGGAATATCCTTCATAGATATTTTCAGAAATAATCTCACTTCTGGATCAAAATGAGAAAGCTCAAGTGAGACTCTTCTTGTCATTCATCTACTTCAAATTAAAGATATGTATATGATAAGCAATCAAATTAGATGGAAAATAAATATCACTGTGCTAATTAATATAATAGTCTCTTAAGATGACTCAAGATAAAGTATGGTAGTATTTCTGGGTCTGCAATGCTAAATTATTCCCATTTAACAAAAAGACAATAACACAAACTCTGAGACAGTTGCAACCTAAACAGATATTCAATCATATATCGATTACCTGGAGAGGGGGTGGATGGGAGGGGTGGTGACTTCAGCATTTTTTGGAAAGTGTTGTCCTGCAGGGAAGTCCTATGCCATACTTCCATAGCTGTCAGAAAACTCAGCAATGGAAATTTAATGTCCATCTTCCCAGAGTAAACTCTTCAAGTTACCGTAGATATCCTGGCTACTTCGCATAGCTGTTTCTAGTTGTTTACAGCTCTCCTTCTCCTCACTTATTCATCCCACAAACATTTCTGGGTAGAATCCCTGTCTCTATGACCCTTAGAGTCAAGTGGGAGAGTTAGGTAAGTAATCAGACAATCACTGTGTGATAAGTGCTCTCATAAGAGATAAAAACACAATACTGAGAGCATGGAGGACCAGTGCCCTACTGGTCTGTAGCCCAGACACTAGGGGATAAGTCCTCAAGGATGGTGTCACAGTTTGAGATTATTTATCAATCTCAAAAAGAGAAATATTATGTTTGTAAATTAATCTATTCTTCTGAATGTGATACCCTTTGATTATATTGGATTCATTTGAGGGCCCCTTGATTAAATTACCTGTTAAAATTAGGGCTTTGATTTGACCATGTAAAATAAGTGGTCTGATATAAATGGTCACTAAAAATATACCAGAAGAGAGAGACCTCTTGTTATTTTTTACGCTAGGGCCCCAGGGACAGATGAGCCATTCACCTGATAGTTTGCAGCTGACCTTGGGAAGAGAGCCAAGACTGAACTAGAAGGCCCGGGAAGAAATGAGCCCTATGCCAGATGAGAGAGGAAGCCCTGAGAGACAAGCCCTACGCCAGCCTGCAGCTGAAGAAAGGAATCTCAGAGGGGAGGGCTGAACCCTTGCAGAAATCAGCAACCATCTTGCTTTAATATGTGGCAACTAACTTTAGTGAAGGCACAACCTTGAGTTGGACTCTTTAGAGCCTTGAAACTGTAAGCTTTTACCCCAAATAAATACCCTTTTTAAAAGTCAACAGATTTCTAGTATTTTGCATCAGCACCCCTTTGGCAGACTAATACAGATGGCTTCCTTGAAACTTCACAGTCCTTTTCTTTATGGTAATGTAAATGATCCTTTAAGTTCTGACAGTTTATCCATCACATATTATGTCTAAAATTTTTAACAAGCAACTCCATTCAGTCTCAACAGTTCATTTGTTTCCTGACATGCCCAAGTTACCCTCAGCATCTCCATCCCACAAAATGAGAAGCTGGTATTTTATTTATCTTTTATGGAAGGGGTAAGAAGAGTTCAGAGAGCGTTCTCTTCAAATCTCAAGATCTGAATGGGTGGTTGGGGGGTATTTGGCACATTGTAATCCCCCAGAAGATTACCTTTGACACCATATTATAACTATTTATTTACCCCTCACCTTAAAGAGTCTGAGTTCTTTGAGAGTATAATGTTTCTATCTTGCTTAACATTATGTCCCCACAGTCTGTCCCAGGCCCTGGAACAGAGCAGGTGCTTAATAAATACTTCAGTATTTTACAAAATTTATGTCTTTGCATCTCCTCCTGATTTAATCCAGCTATATCCTATTATTTAGTTTAGAAAGGTTTTTCTTAATCATTTTCATACAATGGTCTACTTAGAAAGTGCTAATATTTGTAAGAAAAACTGGGGTAAGTGAAAGGAGTTTGCTCCAGGCTCCAGGCTCTTATCCCCAGGCCCTGCCTGATCCCCTTACCCTCACCCACCTCACTCCATCCCCACCTTCCTCCAGAATTTAGGGGATTGGTATTAGGGCAAATATGAAACTCATTTGAGGCTTACCACTTAGGAAGCTCTTCTGGTTTAGAATGAAAAACAGATTAATTTTCTTCCACTTTGATTTGTACCCCAGCTTTCCTTTCCAACATATTTTGCAGTGGTTTAAAACTTTCCATTTAAAAAATTTCTTTTTAAATGGCATTATTCAAATCACTTAAGATGATAATTATTACTATAGCTATTTGTGGAATAATTAATGGATTGCTGGGATGCACTATTTCATGTAGACATCATTGAAAGGCACTTTCCTTCCCCTCTTGGAAAGTATGGATTTGTCAATAAATGTTCATTAACCCTACCCCCAACCCCCAGCTCACTATTAACCACCAGCAGTATCTGTTATCCAGATGGGTCCCTTATATTCACACATTATGGAAATCTCAAGTCATTTCAGAATAGATGTCTACTTGACTTTGTCATAAGCATAGACCCATACACTTTTCCATTCTCACCCCTGCCTTAAATTATTAATAAAATGTGATTGAATAATATGTAAATGCAAACACAAAAGCCTGGGTCAACATGCACTTATACTGATCAATGCTTCCAAGAAATACCAAGCTCTATTTCCTTGAAGATGGAACGTTGTTTTGGATTGACAGATTTTTATAGTGTGCCTAGCATTAGATTAACACTTTTCTCATGATGTGTTTCTACATTATATCCCAGAATTTAACATGACTCTAACAGCTTTTTCTTTTGCTCATTTTACTCCCTGCCTTCCCAAGGTAAAAATTATACATTATTTGCTTTTTTCTTCTTTCACCCAGCTTCTATGCTTTCTTTCTCACCTCCATCTTAGACTTAATTTAGAATCCCATTTCTCATCCTTGACTGGGAAAAAAACAACTTGAATACAAGCTATAGACATCATCTTGGTGGAGTAAGCAGAGGGCAGAAACTGCACCCCCGCCCCTCCCTCAAAAAATGTCCAATTACAGAGTAACTAAGAATGCTGTGATCATCCCAACAAAAATGGTCAGGAACATGACCTAAAAACCAAGTTTATCATTTTAATTCTTAAAGAAACAATGTATTATGGTGATATGGCAATTTTGAGCTTGTACTTCAGCTACCTCGCCATTGTTGTTGAAATCCCTGTCATGATGTCTGGCACATAGTAGGCCTTTAATTCACTCCACAGTACTAACTTTTCCTAAGTGATTAAGTGATGCCATTCCATGCCAACAAGTTGCTTACCAGTGACGCTGGGGGAAGTTGGGGCATGATGGATTCCTCTAGGTTCTTGCCTATGGTACATAAAAGAATTTAAGAGCACACTGGTTTAATTAGGCCAGTTCTTTATTAAGAAAATGGGGGAAGATAAGAGAAACCTGAGAAAATAAGAGTACACATCCCCAAGTGTAGGTGCGGGCTGCTCCGGGTAGAGAGAGAGATTTGGCTTGTGTGTTACTTTTTAAGTTCTTAATGATTCCTCTTCTTGAGAATGTTTGGGGAAGGGGCCCCAGCTGTTTGCTGTTCTGATTGATTACCCCACTGTCAGTTCCCAGGGAGCCCAATGATGAGGGGCTTTACCTTGACCCTGGAAAAGATCTCTTCCAAATGGGGTTCTCATGGCCAGGTTTTTGCAGGGTTCTTTCGGCAACTTTCTCGTTCCTTCTAGGTGGGTTCCATGGCCACGTATTTCACAGCCATATTTTCCTGCAAGTTTTAGACTCATCTTCCCTTTCCTTAAACTAGCCTGCCTCTTGAGAGAGGATTATAGACAAAAAGGTGATTATAATATTTTCTACTACACTGAGATCAGACATTAAGGGGGTAGGAAAGATTCCCTGGAAAAATTTATGTTCATACTGAAAAGTTTTTAAAAATAGAAGGAGATGGTGGGAAGAAGGCAGAGTAGGAAGCTCCAGGAAACAGTCTGTCCATTGAAACACTGTTAAACTGGCAGGAATTGTCTGAATTTACTATCTCAAAACTCAGGAGTCCAGTGGAACACTTGGCAGCATCCAGGGACAAGCATGAGGAAGAGACTGGTAAATTGTGGTAAATACCAGTGAGGGCCACCCTCCCTGCAGTGGCTACACTCCCCCACCCCCTGCCTCATGGTGGGTAGCAGTGGGAATAGCAACTCAAGCTCCTAGCGCAGCTTGCCATTGCCAAGGTAGGGCATAAAAACCTAGTTTTCCAAACTCTGTGTGTAGTCTGATTGCTGATCACTGCTTTTGAGTAGCTATTTCAGACACTGGGAGCTGGCTTGAGGGTCACCATTGCTCCAACTCCCCTTGGGCAGAAGTGGCAATGAAATCTTGCAACAGTGAACTTCCTTAAAATATGGAGAAGAGTTAAAAGGCTTCATTAACTGTGCAAGTACTAAATCTAGAAAGCACAGATAAAAGAGCCATAGAAGCTCCTGGTGTACTTGCTGATCCCTCCCTCACACAATCCACAACATGAGTTGGAGCCAGCTTATGCACCCAGTGTGGGTTCCTGGCCCTGTTCCAGAGGGAGCAGAGGTGTATGTATGTCATACTGGGGTGTATGTATGCCAGTGCCAATGTGATAGATGGCAGTCTGAGGGACTGAGTCAGGAAACTTGTCTCCAGCTCACCATTCCAGAGTTTGTCCTGAGAGCAGAGAAGCAGCTTGCAGAGAGCTGGAACAGTGTGAGAAGCAATTAAATTTAAGCAGCCTGGGGCATGTAAGAGAGCACACCTGAGGGTGTACAAGTCAATTTCAGAGGGAGTAGAGGTTGTATTGACTCAAATTCCTGTCAATTGTAAATGGAATAATCCCTAGGGCTGCTAGGTAACACAAGCCCAGGAAAATAAGGAGGCACAGGTGAGGCAGAGGACACCCTGAATTATGCATTTACCTAAGACAGATCTTGATAGGAGGGCTAAGCACTGAAAAGACCACTAGCCAAGCAGGAATAATTTGCAGAAAGTGGGAAGTGCATTTTGCTTCAGGTTGTTTTGTTGCTGCTGCTGCTGCTGCTGCTACTGCTATTGTTGTTTAAGTACACACTGACACTCAAAAAAATCTCTATCACATCATGAGCTAGATGCAAACTTAAGGAATAGACAGTTTAGGCACTAAATGCAGCATTAACACTTTAAAATATTAAAATGTACAGTGTGCAATAAAAGAAACTGCCATAACTCACTGAGTGGACTGGGGGAGAGTATAAACTACAATATAAACTATTATCCAGCAATGCAGCAGTGCTCCAAAATGTATTCACCAAATGCAGTGAATGTGCCACACAGATGAAAGAGGTTGTTGGGAAACTGACTTTGGCCCAGTGGTTAGGGCGTCCGTCTACCACATGGGAGGCCCGCGGTTCAAGCCCCGGGTCTCCTTGACCCGTGTGGAGCTGGCCCATGCGCAGTGCTGATGCGCGCAAGGAGTGCCGTGCCACACAGGGGTGTCCCCCGCGTAGGGGAGCCCCACGCGCAAGGAGTGCACCCGTAAGGAGAGCCGCCCAGCGTGAAGGAGGGAGCAGCCTGCCCAGGAATGGCGCCGCCCACACTTCCCGTGCCGCTGACGACAACAGAAGCGGACAAAGAAACAAGACGCAGCAAAAAGACACAGAAAACAGACAACCAGGGGAAGGGAATTAAATAAATAAAAATAAATCTTAAAAAAAAAAAAAAAGAAAGAGGTTGTTGATGTGGTAGGAGTGGAGGATGTGGGGAGTGGGGTACATGGAAACCTCTTATATTTTTTACTGTAACATTTTTTGTGATCTATGTATCTTCAAAAAATACAATTAAAAGAACTATAATCCATAGGAAAAAAAAGAAACATGAGTGATGTCCCATCCAAAGGAACAAGATAATAATCCAGAAACCATCAACTAAGAGGACCAGACTTTGGCTATACTTTAAAAGAATGATCCTCAAAATGCTCAAGGAAATGAAAGAAAACACAGAAAAAGAACTAAAGGACAAGAGGAGAAAAATAAATGGGAATGTCTTTGAGATTGTCAATAGGAACTAGCAGAAATACAATAGTTGAAGAACACAATAACTGAAATGAAAAATTCCCTTGAGGATTTCAACAGCTGATTGGAAGCAGGGAGAAGAATTAGTGACTATAAGATAAGACAACTAAGGTGAGGAAGGATGAGGACCAGAAGAACAAGAATTATAAAAAGTGAAGACTCTAGGACACCATCAAGAGTACTAATATATGCATTATGGGAATCCTAGAAGGAAAAGAAAGACAGAAAAAGGGCAAAATGAATATTCAAAGAAATAAAAGAGAGCTTCTCAAACTTAGCAAAAACACATGAATACAAACATCCAAGGAGCCCAGAGAACCTCAAACAGGATAAAGATGAAGGAAACATACACCTTGTCATATAGTGATCACACTATTAAATGAAAAGGACAAGGAGAGAGTTCTAAAAACTAGAAGAGCAAAGCAATGTGCTATGTACAAGGAAGTCCCAATTATATGGAGAGCCAATTTCTCATCAAAACTATGAAAACAATAAGCAGTGGCCTGAAATACTTAAAGTATGGAAAGAAAACATTTGCCAAGTAAGATTTTATATCCCCTGAGTCTTTCATTCAAAAATGAGGGAGAGATTAAGACATTCCCAGATAAACAAAAGTTGAGGGAGTTTATCAACATAAGACCTTCCCTACCAGCAATGCTAATGGAAATGCTTCATACTGAAAGAAAAGGCTACTAGACAGCAGTTCAAAGTGACATAAAGAAATAAAGACCTCCAATAAAGGTAATCATTTAGGTAATCATAAATGCCTGTTTCATTTTATTGTATTTTTGGTAAGTAACTCCACTTCTTACTTCCTACAGAAAATAAAATGAAAAAAAAAAAAGGCAAATCTATAGTTTTGAACATACCATGTACAAAGATGTAAGCTGTAATAACTACACAAAAATGTGGGGGATAGATGGGTATAGGAAAAATGTATGTGTATGCTATGGAAATCAGGTTGGTATCAAACCAAATATGATTGTTATATATTTAGGATGTTAAATTTTAACCCACCATACCCATGAAAAAAAATAGATGAAAAAATATACCGAGATAGAAAAGACATTCAATATGATACAACAACATCAAAAAATCAAATAAATGTAACAGTAGGCATTAACAGAAAATTGAGTGACAATAAAAGTACAAGATTTACAAAGACTAAATAACAAAATGGCAGAAGAAATTCCTGCATTACATTAGTAAAATTAAAATTAAATGAATTGAAAGTAACTGGATTAAACGCTATAGTCAAAAGGCAGACATTGGCAAAGTAGATAAAAATATATGGCCCAGGGAAGCAGACTTGGCCCAGTGGTTAGGGCGTCCGCCTACCACATGGGACGTCCGCAGTTCAAACCCCAGGCCTCCTTGACCCATGTGCAGCTGGCCCATGTGCAGTGCAGATGCGCGCAAGGGGTGCCCTGCCACGTAGGGGTTTCCCCCGTGTAGGGGAGCCCCACATGCAAGGAGTGCACCCCATAAGGAGAGCTGCCCAGCATGAAAGAAAGTTCAGCCTGCCCAGGAATGGCGCTGCACACATGGAGAGCTGATGCAGCAAGATGATGCAACAAAAAGAAACATAGATTCCCATGCCACTGACAGCAACAGAAGCGGACAAAGAAGAAGATGCAGCAAATAGACACAGAGAACAGACAACTGGGGTGGGGGGGAAGGGGAGAGAAA